>NW_001884552.1:1572876-1584090 GCF_000146915.1 Parastagonospora nodorum SN15
ATTCCACAGGATGAATTGTGATGGGGGTGTATGTGGAGCGGTGAATGGAGAGGGTGGGTGACTGGGTGACTGGGGAAGCAGCTGAGCTTGAGTGGAGTGGCTGGGACGGGGAGCTTGCGACGCGCTAGAGCGGCCATGACGACCTGCACTGCAGGTGGCAGCTTCCTGTAGCCTAGAGGCACGTGCGACACTAGCGCCGACGCATGCAGGGGTCGGCAACAGATCCGCACTTCTGAAGCAAGTGGCCGGCTGTGCACATTGGCATCCTGGTGAGCATCTTCAGGATAGGATTGCTTCAAAGACTATGTAAATACATCGCAGGCGCAACGCAGCGACCATCACACGGTGGCATCTGGCTCGTCCGTGTACTCGGGAGACTGTGTGATCTGCGCCTCCTGCCCCCTTCGCGTTCTCTCCAGGTCCGCCGCCCACAGCCCTGAACTGACCGCCGCTGTCATCAAGAAGAACATACTGAAGGGAGGAGCCAGCTGCATGAACAGATAAACAGTGCCGTACCTAGATGATCTCGTCAGCTGGACACTTCATGTAGGATCAGTATGCTTACCAGGTGTACTGCCACCGTCTCTGCGACACATGTCCGTTCCGCTGCTTGCGATCGTAGCCAAGTAGCTGAAAATATCTCCAGTGTTGGAAAGGTCCCGCACGATATCCTGTCAGCAGGAGAAATATTGGAACCCCAATATATGGTACAAAGTTAACTGGCAACAAGAGTATGAACTCTGCAATCTGGCGAAACGAGAAAGGCGCGTAGACACACGACCGCGCAGGCTTGCCGAGGCGGCGGACAGGGTCATTTAGAGAGTCTTCGGAGACAGGTCGATGTTGGCGGACCAGGTCCTCGTAGCCCTTGTAGACCAGAACGGCATCGAATATGTCCACTTGCGATTCGTCCTGCGCACGTCAATATGCCTTTCAAAATCAATAGTCACATTTGAGCACTCACGACCAGGAACGACTCAAACAGTATTGCTACTACAGCAGCTCCTTCGCCCAAGACCAGAAAGGTTCCGTTGACCCATGCACTCCCATTGTGTTGGAATAACGCAAGAAATGCGACTTGTGGGAGATAGGTCCAAAAGAACAGGTTCAGGATGATAAAGGCACTCAGCAGGAAGGCAGGAAGAAGGCGAGCCTTCAGTAACGGGTAGAGGAACGGGTGCGCAACAAAAAAAATAACTCCCTATTGATTGTTGTTAGCCCTTTGTTAAATCTGTTATTGATTTCAGGGTGACTACCTTTGGTAAGTAGGAACAAGCGACAATGTTCTCCCAGGCTGGACGCACCACTACCTTGGGTATGTTTTGCAGTGCTGTCTGCGGCGGTGAGTGTGCGTGTGGCATTGTTCAGTGCTAAAGAGTAGCAAAGTTGAGAACTTGTTCAGCACATGTAAGTCGTGGTGTGCCTGGCAAGGGAGCTGTCCCGGTGACGTATGCGTCTCGCCGCATGACCTCGGTCCGCTTATCGATAATGCGCCGACAAGATTCATAAAGTCGAAGCAGTCGCATTGGAGCAGTTGGCGACAGATCAGATGCCGTGATGCACTTCAAGGCCATGGTTTTGTCTCTGTTGGCTCTTTGGAGACGACACGTGGATTGCTAATTATCCACTGGAGCTCTAGATTAATGTGCTGCAACCTGCGCCCACCAGGCATCGGCAAAATTCATGCCTGCCTTTTCCTAACAAAAGGAGGCAACGAGGTAGCCTGTATATTTTTAAAGATTTCTTTCATAGAATTAAGTAAATTATTTTAGAGCTGCGTATATGCTTAGGCTCTCCTAAGCTTATAATGAGCATACCTCTAAACACTGTTAGCTAATGTCGTGTAGGTGAGAGCGGGCACGAATTTTGCCGCTACTTGGTGCGCCCTAGGACTGCATGTTTTCCATTGGGCAATCCGGCATAGCCTGGCCCAGCATGTTTTTGAGATCGTGAAGCTAGTTCCCCCAGGGTTACAGCTGCGCCCTTCCTCTATAATCGAACATATGCAACTACAGACGTGAAAGCATTAAAAGCCGCCTGCGTACTGCTGCTAGACCTTTATTGCTTTCGCAAACAATTTGTTTCTCACTTTCACCATGTTTCTGAACTCATCCGCTGCCTCCTGGGTCTACAACGAAACCAAAACCAACATTGAGGTCGAGCCCTTTCACCGTAACCTACCAGACTATGCAGTCACTCCGCTCATCCCTCTACCGAGCCTTGCAAAAGAACTTGGACTTGGTCATGTTCTGCTCAAGGACGAATCTAATCGCCTGGGATTACCCGCATTCAAGATTCTTGGGGCATCGTGGGCTGTATTCAAAGCGGTCGCCGCGAGATGTAATCTTCCGCCAACTAGCACCCTGGAAGAGTTAGGCACGGCTGCAAGGCAGGCTAGTATTCGCCTTGTCACTTGCACTGAGGGCAACTGGGGAAGAGCCGTCTCTAGAATGGCCAAGTACTTGGGGATCACCGCCATCATATTTGTGCCAGACTTTATGGACGAAGCTACACAGCGGAAGATTGAGAGCGAAGGCGCCAAAGTTGTGGTAGTGACCGGAGACTACGACTTTTCCATCAAGAAAGCGAGAGAAGAGGCGGACAGAGATGGTCTGCTGGTCATGGACGTCTCGTGGGAAGGCTATGAGGAGATACCGGAGGTAATTCAATGAGTCTGGCTAGAATTATAGCTATGCTGACTGGAATAGTGGGTGGTGGAGGGATATACAACAATGCTCACCGAGACAGACAGGCAGCTAGCGGCCATGGGCGTCCATTCAGCAACTCACGCCATAGCCTCGGTTGGTGTAGGATCGTGGGCGCAAGCTGTCACTATGCACTACAAGAGCAAGGAACCTTCTGCAACAGTGATCACAGTAGAGCCCGACACTGCCGCAAGTCTGAAGGCAAGCTTGGAGGCTGGGGAAATCACTCCTATCGCGACAGGCCATACCATCATGAACGGCATGAACTGCGGGACAGTTTCCACGACCGCGTGGAAGGTTTTGAAAGAAGGTATCGACGCAAGTGTTACAGTTTCTGATGTCGATGTCCACCATGACCTGCAATATCTTCACAGTCAACACGTCAAGGTCGGACCATGTGGTGCAGCAACTTTGACCGCCTTGAAGCAAGTGTGTCGAGAGAATAAGGGGGAACTAGGGCTGACCGACAACTCTGTGGTTGTTGTTTTCAGTACTGAAGGCGCACGAGATTACGCCGTGCCTATTAGAGAATCGATCAGGCCTGGTGCTGGTCCGTGACTGGACTTACATCTTCCTACGTAGAGGTGATAGCTTGAAGCCCTTTGGGCAGTATTACATACTGAAAAGAAGCCGTATAGTGTAGTATGATGGGGTTCAATGCTTTATGGAACCACCTTGGTTAAATTCAGATTCCGTGAAATCCTCCAGGTTAGCCATTATTCAATCACTATTCATTGCTAGAGTTGGTGCGTTGAAATATGCCGTAGCCATAGAGCCTATGGCTCTATCAACCTAGTGTCTTCTTCTTCTCCTTCTGTCGTTCCATGACATTGAGTACGTCCTCTGCCTTGTTTTTATCACCACGCTTCTTCTTAGTACCGCGCTTCCTCTGCTTCTTCGCATCTCTTCCGCCGCCCTCAGCATCTTCTTCGTCGTCCTCTGCACCAAGTCCTTTCCATTGACTGAACTTGACTTTTTCACCCTCCCTCTCCATGTCGTCGGCATCGTCGAATCGTGATGCTCCAAAACCAAGGTCCATGTCTTCCATGTCTCGATCCGAAGCTGCGAGCTCAGCAGCACGCTTCTTGAGGCGAGCTTCTTTCGATTCAGGGTCATTGGGATCATTTGAAGAGAGGTTCTGAAGTAGCGTAGAGCTTTCGTCGAGATTACGCACTTTTGCTAGGGCGGCGCGTACTGTGGCATCGGCCACAGAGAGGTCAGAGGCGTCAGCTGATTCGCGTGTGACAGACTTGAAGTAGTCACGCTTGACTGGCGCAGTACTTGCTGAGCTCTTTGGAACAGGTTCGCTAGGCTCTTGGTGTGGTTCGTTGGTCTCCTCAGATTCCACCCCTGTTTGAGCCTTCGCAGTGTCGACTGGTTGCTTCGGGCTCTCACCCTCTTCCTTAGAATCGTCTTCGTCTTCGTCGTCATCATCATCATCGCCGAGATTAGCCAGGGGATTGTAGTTTGAACCAACTCCCGCGAAAATGTCGTCGTCTTCAGATTCATCATTTTTCGGCTCTGGTAAATTGTGCATGTTGATGGGTTTCTTCGGATCGTCAATGTCATTCCGAATTTCAGGCGCAGGCTGCTCGTAGACTTTCTGTTTCCTGAGTTTCCTCTTCTCCTTGCCATCTACGCCCGTGACGATCAAGACTTCGCGGCCCTTTTCGTCGACCTCGATTCGTGATGTCTCACCCTGAGGATTGATCTTGCGGAAGCCAGGTCCCAAGCTTGGGAACCTTTTCTCGTGCTCAGCTGCGGCAGCCGCGGCGGCTTCCTCTCGTTGTCTCTTGAGGTCTTTCAGGATGTCGTTCCTGCTTCGCTTCACGCCAGCGACTGGGGGCGGAGGTGATTTCATCGTTTCGCCCTTCTTGTCTGCCTTCTGGCGCACGATCGGGCCAATGTCTTCACCGGCCAGCTCGTCGAAAGCATCCTCGACAGCTGGGGACTCCTCTGGTGCCTCGTCTACCTCCTCTTCCGCCTGTTCCACCTCACCGGCCAAGACATCCTCCCCGCGCCGAACTCGTTCCAGCAGTTTCCGGTCCAGTCCTTTGACCAGATGTGTAGTGCTGACGTCTCCGCCCGTGATTTCCTGGACCAGCTTCTCGAAGGTTTCGCGGTCGATCTCGCCGAGCTTCATCGCGTCTTCGAGATTTTTGACGCGTTTTGCGATCTCGCTGTCCTCCAGATCCACGCGCCCTTTGGTGCGGTCGGTGTAGCCCGCGGCGAGCTTAGTTCCCTTGGGGGCGGAGGCGCGGCCCTGCTTCTGTGGGTTGGCTTTGGCATTGCGTTCGGCGAGCTGGCGCGCAAAGTCGGCCTGCACCGAGCCCTTGCCGATTTGGCGGCTATGTGACTGTCAGCGAATATCATGCGAAGACGATGGCTGGGAGCCCTTACGGTGTCATGGGCATGCTCGAGTGTTTGCGCGCGCCCAAGACAGACTTGGGCGTGCTGGCAGCAGGAGACTTGCCCTTGTCGCCATCCTGACGCGGCGTTTCGCTCAGCAACAGCCGCCGGAACTGCTGGTTGTTCATTGTGAGGGTGATGGCCTCACTGCTGCCAAATCCAGCACCTGCTAGCTGATGGAAAAGTTCCGCCAAGCCCACGATGCGACTGACTCGCGTGCAGCTCCAAAACGCGGGGAGCTCTCTCAAGCTCCGCAGTGAGCGACGTCACGTAGGAACAGCCAAACTCTTGAGCTTCACTTGCATGCAAAACCCAAGCCTACGTGACTTCGCCTAGCGATTCGCATGTTACGTCGCATTTGGATTATTCTGAAGATATCAGGCTCCGTGGTGTATCAGGTTGATTCGAAGCTGAAGAGCTGGGGGCTACTTTCGCTTGATTCCATGTAAAGCTACAATATGGGTGTGTTGACAGGATGACTCTGGCGGGGCCCGTACAAGCACGCCGACTTGGGTAATTAGCCGCTTCCGCCGTAACTTTGCACAACACACACTATAGGAACCTTAAGTCGTGCTTTGGCTGTTAATTATACATACTCGTCCGTACTGACCCCGGCCAGTCTCCGCACAAGAATCCTCTGGCTTTTCCCCTCCTTGAACCTCCCCTCTTCATCCTGAGTCCCCACACTTACACTCTTCTTCATTTGCCAACATGTTCAAGCTCTTGTTCATTGCAGCTCTTGCTGCCCTCGGCATATGCCAGTATTCCTCGCCATCTAACTCATTCAACTCATCCATCTACGAAAACCCGATCTTGCAGGGCGTAGGAGCGGATCCGTACGTTGAGCCGTCCCCATGAGCTTCCTTGAGACTAATTGCAACAGCTGGGTCTTCCGCCACGATGGCCACTATTATCTAACTTTTACTAATACACAAAACATTACCGTCTACCGTAGTGACGTGTTGACAGACTGGAACAATGCCGAGTCCAAGCTTGTCTTCCAGCCTCCGCCAGGCATGAACTACTCAACTGATCTGTGGGCACCCGAGATTCATGAGATTAATGGCAACTGGTACGCCATCTTCACGGCCGATCCTCGCAACGACTCTCCTCCTCCTGAAGTGGAGATGTGGTGTGAGTATAACTGCCCTGCCGTCCACCACCGCATGTACGTGGTCGAGGGCAAAGGCTCCAACCCTTGGGACGCCCAGTGGGAATTCAAGGGAGAGCTCAACACGTACGATCAGTTCGCAATTGATGGAACATATTTCATTCACGGGCCTCAAAATGATCTATACCACGTGTATAGTTGCTGGTATCGCCAGTACGACGGATGGCCAGCCAATCTCTGCATCACGAAGATGGAAAATCCGTGGACCGTCTCATCACCGTTTTCAGAACGCCAAATCATCTCCGTCCCAGAATACCCCTGGGAGAAGACACCGTTCGGTCGCGCAAGCAACGATCGTCTGTCTTCCAATGAAGGTCCCCAGCAACTCACCAACCCCAAGACTGGTCAAAACTTCATCATTTACAGCGCTGGACGTTCCGATACCCGAAACTACTGCCTGGCCCAGCTCGAGCTGGTTGGAGATGACCCAATGAACCCAAGCGATTGGCGCAAACACCCATATCCCGTCTTTTATCAAAACCCAAAGGAGGAGGTGGGTGGGGGTCGGCCGTAAGTCACACTGCGCACGATACATCCTCATGGAACTGACAGGTTTGTAGATGCTAGCTTTACTACCTCTCCCGACGGTACGGAGGACTGGATTGTCTACCATGGAATGCGGGATCCCACTAATGGCTGGGGTGCTCGAACGATTCGTACGCAGAAGTTCGAGTGGAACGAAGATGGCACGCCAAAGTTTCCAAGGCCGGGATACGGTCCATACCAGGTACCGAGTTCAAAGTAGGAACTGCACATGTGTGGACTGGGTGCACTCGTTTGCATATGACCTTCTCGAAGAACCGGATGGAGGCGCGTATATAGCGCCGACCGGGGCCGTTTCAACCTTTGGTAGATCAATCTGGTGACTACATGGTCTCAAGATTCGTGTTTCAGGCCTGCTATGTCACGTCACGTCACGATGAAAATGCAGGAAATCACGAAAGGGAACGTTGACTTGAAGTAGTCGTAATGTCAGGATAATGCTCAAACAAATCGTGAATCATCAAAATATACAGTCAGTACTAACGTACCACCCAGCTGTCGTAGCTCAATCATACCCTCAGACAGCGCTCTTTTCCCTCGCAAGCCTTCTCAGCCGACTCTTTTCTGTTGCCTCTTCCACTTTCGTCTTTCTCCATGAGCAGGACTCAGCAAAGTCACATATCCTACACTTGAATGCTTCCTCCATTTCAACCCCTTTTGCCTCCCTTGCGCCCTTCCACCAAGCCATCTCCTCGGAGATGTACGCGTCAATGACATCAGTTTCATATACAGTCAGCTCGCTGCCAATGACATCGCCAGTCTTCGCGTAGCGAAACTCAGCACGTAGTATGGGAGACAGACTAGTTGGTGGAAGCGTGGTTTGCATCTCAGTGACAAGTAGAGCCCACAGGGAGAGAAGATTCGGGTAACTGGTGGCTTCGTTGTCAGGTCCAATACCGCCAATCTGGTCCATGAAAATGGATGTGAAAGACTCTAGCGGCATCACGTCGTATCTTCCAAAAACAGTCTCTGCATCGACTGTATTCAAAGAAAGCGACTCGAGAAGTTTGCGGTAAAGCATCAGTTGCATCCATGTCGGCCGCAAAGAGGCACCCGAGGGCAGTGACCGAGCCGAGCGTGTTTTGACATCTGCAATATAGACCTGCCGATCAGGTTCCAGGCCACCTAGCCAATCGCCGTCGCCGTCTTGCGATGCAGTCTTCCCAAATGCTTGGGTAATGCTCATTTGACCAGGAGGCAGCGGGACGACACCACCAGTCGCGTTCTGTCCGTCCTCGCTCCCAAACTGCTCTTCGAAGACAGGATCCGGACACTGGTAAGACAGCTCGTCAATGACACCGTTGACGACTTGGCCCTCTAACACGCCCCAGACCTCTAGCTCACGAGTCAGACCCGTTTCGCGCAGACACCGCAGACCCGGATATGGCGTTTCCACATTCGCAAGCCAAAGCGGTCTTCTTTGGTCTGCACTTGGACTGGCACTGTGGTGTGCACCTCGTCCTCGAGCTTCTGGTGTATCTTAGACCCCGTCCGCATGGCTTGCGTGCGCGGCTTGCGTCCGAACTTGCTGAGGGTGTAAAAGTATTGCAGCTCACACCATGCTGGCGATACAAGATCTGTGACGGAGAGCGGCTTCTTGGGCTTAGTGCGAAAGCGCTCAATAGGCGGGCGTGTGTCGTGGTCTGCGTTATCTACCGCCTGAGGCGTGGAGAGGGGCCACTCTGTGCGCGATGGCGAGGCAATTGAATTGAAGCGCGAGGACGTGAGAGTGGGCGATTGTGAGGAGGGCTCTTCAAGCGGGACTAGACGCTGTTAGTTGTCAGTCTGTTGGAAACCCAGCACGCCTTTGCGTCTACATACCACTCCACGCCCGACGCGATCTTTCGTCGTACTCGACTTCCAGCGTTTCGTGTCCTCGAAGCGGCGAGCTTTGCATCTCTCGCCTTGTTCCAGCGGGAGCAACGCTCGTGGCCTTGTCCCTAGCCTTTGCAACGCGCAGCAGCGTGGGCCGGTGGACCTGTACGAAGCCGTCCACATCTTGATCTTCGTCCTCACGCTCGCCCTCTTCAAATTCAATGCTAGGTAGCACGCGGCTTCTCGCGGTCGGCCTGGCCGTCTGGATCGTCTCCAGCACCCCAGCGAGTATGGTGTCTTCGTCAATGTCTTCGAAACCCGTATCTGATCCGTAGTCGCTCACGGCAGCGACAGAGGGTATTTCAACGTCAGAGCCATATTCGCTGGGCGGGTTCATCGGCTGGGCGGTGGATGCGGCCATGTCGCCATTGTTGTCTAGCCATGGAGCGGGTGACGCGATTGTGTGGCGACAGCCTGACGCGCTCCTTATGCTGGCGCGCTTCCGCGTGCAGTCGTGAGGTCACATGCCGACGCGCGAATCAAACATTGAATATGCGTGTACATTACGAGACAAGAGGAGTTGCAGAAATAATGATATAGACATGTCAGAGCTAAATGTTCTTCTCGGTAGATACACTTGAGTCCCAATGTGGCGGTCAAGCTTCAGCCCTGCATTGCTTCGCCGACACCAGAGCGGGTGAACTTCGCTCCAAGTACAGCGTCCACGCCCTCGTTGAAGTCTGGCATGTCGTCCGCGCGCTCGTCCTTCCTACTCCATTTAACCACGCCCTGGCCATCTACAGCGAAATTGCCCGCCGTCTGCCATCGATTGCCGCTCTCGGTCGACCGCACCTTGATGCCGTCCTCTTTGTCCAACTTAGACACACTAGGTATGCTGCCCAGGACGTGCCACAGGCTTGAAGTGCCTAGACCCCATGCTGCGTAGATATCCCTGTCCGCGTCTATAATGATGTTAAGATTCGGCTGTGTATTTCGTGATGGCTCAGGCAAAGCTGCAAGCCATTTGTCTGTTGCAGCTTGATCGCTGTGCGAGACGGCCACAAATTGAACATCTGGATGCGCTGGGGCAATTGCGCGCATTTGAAGGAATGTCTTCTCAGCGACTATAGCACCATTAGCAGACGCGCTTCTCCCATCTGATATGTTTCAAGTACATGGACATCCACAGTGCCTCAGGAAGCTCACGACTGTTGGCTTGCCTTCAGCCGAAAAGCTGAGCCTGGAGGTTGTCGGTGCTTTCTCTCCCACCGCTGGTGTAGAGCCTAGCTTCACGCTCGGCGGCGACATCCATGACCAGAACTCCGTTTGCCAGGTCATATTGAAGTGCAGATTGGGGAATGCATCCATATGTCTGAAGCAAGGCCATTTGTATACGACACCATCTGCAACGGTCTGGTCGTAGCCCCATTGAAAGCGTCATATGCGGGGTCTCGGATCGCAACCAGCAGGCCCGGGTGCGACTCCTGATCGAGCTCATGCAGCGCAACACTATTGTAAGCGCATGGGACCGGTCTCGTGACGGAGTCTACTTTATTAAGTGAGAACGGGTTCCACGAGTCGACATGACCAACGCAGGCTTTTCCAAAATGTATGGGCGCTGTCAGTGTCTGGCACGTCGACTGTATATTTGGCGGCGGATGGAGCCACGGATAAAGTCAAAGATCAAGTCAAACAGAGCAAAGAGTCACGAGGTATGGGAAGGTAGATTGAAGTAAGAATCAGTTGATTCGGGTGATATCGTTCAGTGACCTTCACTGAGAGACCGGATATACTACATGCTCAGCATCATTCGATGCGCCCAGAAAGGCTGAAAACCGTAAACCATGATTAACCACAACGCCTTAAGACCCAACCCCGGAAACCATCATCAACCCGAATGTGTTGTCATGTCGAGTCGTGCGAGAAGTGAGAAGCTTAACCACGCTCACCACGGAGGCGGCGGGCGAGCTGGATATCCTTGGACTGGATGGTGACACGCTTGGCGTGGATGGCGCACAGGTTGGTGTCCTCAAAGAGGGAGACGAGGTAGGCCTCGACGGACTCCTGGAGAGCGCCGATGGCAGAGGACTGGAAGCGGAGGTCGGACTTGAAGTCCTGGGCAATCTCACGGACAAGACGCTGGAAGGGCAGCTTGCGGATGAGAAGCTCGGTGGACTTCTGGTAACGACGGATCTCACGGAGAGCGACGGTACCAGGCTTGTAGCGGTGAGGCTTCTTGACACCTCCGGTTGACGGCGCGGACTTGCGGGCAGCCTTGGAAGCAAGCTGCTTGCGGGGAGCCTTGCCACCGGTGGACTTACCTGAGAAGAGTTAGTATCGATGCGAAAGTGAAGTGCAGTGCAGGTGTCGGGCAAAGTCGTGATGCAACGCAATGGTGGCAACACCAAAGCGAGCAGCGGCGACGATGCAAGCGATGCGATGCGCAGATGAGGTGGTACTTACGGGCAGTCTGCTTGGTACGGGCCATCTTTGATGGTGTTGGTGGTTGTGTGGATGAGGATGTGTTGTACTGTGCATGTACGCTATGGCTCGCTGGTTAATTGCACCTTC
>NW_001884552.1:1584190-1595960 GCF_000146915.1 Parastagonospora nodorum SN15
TGAATCAAAGAGGGAAGGGAGCCGAGCCGGGCTGAGTTATTTATCAAATCGGGGGCGGGTGGGCTACCGGGAGAATTCAAATTCCATCAGCGGGCTCAGAATCAGCAGGAACATCTAAAGGGTGATTTTGCTACCCAGCACTCACCGCGAACTTCAAACTAGGCAAGTCTCGCCCCGCCCCGCCCATTGGCTCGCTAGGGCCGTTGCCGAAACAGGAAGTGGCACGGTTGTTGATCTGGAAAGCGCGCCCGTGCACGACGGTGATCCAGCTTGGCCACCACGCAGGCGTGTGATCCGACGCGACTGCCGCACGCGCCTGCTCGCCTCAAATACACCCACCGCCCCATCCACTCAAGTTCATCACAACACCAAGCAACTCTTCAGCCTCAACACCACAAACAACTATCCCCACCACACATCTTCCTCCCAAACACCCCCACACTTCAACATGACTGGACGTAAGTTGCTTCCCCATAATCACATAATCACCAGCTTGACGCGTCTACCACAGCGCGTCTTGCTTCTGCATCTTCATCAACTCCATACTGACGCGTCTCACAGGCGGCAAAGGTGGCAAGGGTCTCGGCAAGGGTGGAGCCAAGCGTCACCGCAAGATTCTCCGCGACAACATCCAGGGTATCACCAAGCCCGCTATCCGCCGTCTCGCTCGTCGTGGTGGTGTCAAGCGTATCTCAGCCATGATCTACGAGGAGACCCGCGGTGTTCTCAAGACCTTCCTCGAGGGTGTCATCCGTGACGCCGTCACCTACACCGAGCACGCCAAGCGCAAGACCGTCACTTCGCTCGACGTTGTCTACGCCCTCAAGCGTCAAGGAAGGACTCTCTACGGTTTCGGTGGTTAAGCGCATTTCATTCACGGTTTTCATGTTACGACTTTGCCGCCTCATCGGTTCACGGCAGGCTTTGGTGCTCGGCGGGATGGTTAGGGGTCATGGCCTTGTATAGTAGGCTTCGGAGTTCACGGTCACATCAGTCTCATCAGGATTGTTTTCATGGAATGATACCATAATTCTTCATCAATTGCCCTCTTCTGCTGTGAGTCATGTCGTATGTCATGTCGCTGTATTTCCCGCTAGCACGTGCTGCTTGAGTATGGTCAGCTCAAGCTTGCGTTAGCCTATGTATTACACCTCCCAACTCTATGCACCCGTTGTTACTGTTGGCTCCTCCAGGCAAACGGGTTTCGTGACTCATCACCAACTCCACAATGCTGCCTAGAGTGGTCCCAGGGCAACTTCTCTTTGTACTTGTTGCAAGCTCCTTTGTTGCAGTGTGACTACCGCTTTCAGAACGTGTGCCTGAAAATCTCAGCTGCAACCACGAGAGTCGTGGGGCATATTGACTGCCGTTCCCGTGATGCACTCTTCATGCCGATCGTTGTATTTTTGTCGTGCTGCATTTCCGCTGCACCCTCGCTTTTCCGACTCTCGGTCCTCTGACGTATCCGCCCCTCATGGCAGGATTGCCCCTACGACCGATACAAAATGACCTCTCCTCTCCAACCCCCGTACCGGTGCCCAGGACTCCCCCAAAGCTCATCTCTGGCATAACCATGGCTTTGAAGCCCACCCCGCCGAGCGCTCTTTTTTGGACGTCTTCGGCACTTGTGTCGACTGGCGCACGACTGTAGTCAGTGAACTACATGCCCAATCACATGCTGTCCTCAATCTCAGCAACGGCATCTCTGGCTTCTAGGGTGCGACTTATGGCATCAGACATGACCATGGACCATTGGCGTCTGTTCGCTCAGCAATGGCGCGACAGCTACAAGCAGTTCACGCGACAATCCGCCGCAGATCCCGCGAGCTCGTGGGTATCGATCGATGAGCACCATCTGAGGTCGCTAAGACATCTTATCGCTGAATGGAGGCTTGAGGGACTTTGGGATGACCAGCAGCTGCGACAGCTCAGCTTGGTCTGGCATCGTCTGGAGCCATGGGCTGATTCGGCAATGGGCGTTGCACTCCTGAACCGGCTGTTTTGTAAGTCCTGTGCCTTCGTTCTTGATGGCTCCGCTGAAAAATACAGACACATGCACACTCTCCAACGGTAACATGAGTCTTCTTGGGGACCTTCGCATGTCAAGTGGTATCCCATTCACGCATATATTCTCCGCTGAGCTGTTTGGCACTTACAAGCCATCGCCCAAGGTCTATCTCGGAGCTGTTGAGAAGCTCGATTTGCCTCCTGTGGAATGTGTCATGGTTGCAGCTCATCTGAACGACCTCAAGGCGGCGAAAGGGAACGGGTTGCAGACTGTCTACGTTGAACGACCGGGTGAGGAGGACTGGAGTGATGACGAAGTGGAGAAGGCAAGGTCAGAGGGCTGGGTCGATTTATGGGTGAGCATCAAGGACGGCAGTAAAGGCTTCATCACTGTCGCTGAGAAACTCGGTATTGATGTTTCGGACGCCTGCGAGACCAAGAGGTTGAGCTCCTCGGCCCCGACAGGCATCTCGTAGACAGATGACTACTGCGCTACTTCTTCTGTGGTTCTTAAACATTGGCAAAAAGAAAAAATTATAATCGATGTTGTCGCATTATGCGTATTATGTGCTCTGGTATGCTTGTTTGATGTTGGTTGTGATCTCGGCATCAGTGTTTCGTGAGTTCCGATGTTTACTCTCCCACCATTTTGTGGATGAGAAGTTGAACACGAAATAGATCGAAAATTCACGAAACAACAACAACACTTTAGAATTACCTCAAATCATAGCATCTCAATGCTCGCGACCTGAACTATACATGACAGTAATTTTGAGCAATTTTATTGTGATGAAGTATGCTGAGCACATGACGGTGGAGATACGTATCGCTGGATTTTGCCTGCGTCGAAGTATCTTGGAGCCCGCACAAAATCAGAGCGATTGCAAGACAAGGTAGGTTCATGAAGACATTGCCAAATTTAGATTGGTCACACTGGAGGTGGAATGTCACGATGTTGAGTACGACAGGCATCTAGTAAACAGAGGACAGACTGCCCAGGTGTTGACATTCGTCGCGAAGCCTCGACGCAGTATACACCCGATACTACTTTAGCGAGAACCGAATTGTAGACTGAAATCGCATTGATACCATGCGCACTTGCCATAGTGAAGCTCGCGGTGGGAATGCTACCGTGTCTGGTGAGGGGAAGGGCAGCACCCCAGCCTGATGCACGGAATTCTGCAACGCAACCCTACTATCGCGGTCACAAAGGACTGACAAAAATTGAATTTGCACCGATGCCCTTCGAAAGGTTCGCATCACCATTGCGAATACCTAGCTCTAAACCCGCGATGATAAAAGCGGGTATCTTCCCCGCAAAGCACTAGTGGCTGTCACCCGCATCATCCCCCGGAGACAGGCTGGACATCCTCGGCATCGTCTCACCCCTTGGACCGACCCCAAGTAGTTTCGATGACTGCATTAGCTTCCTGCAACTATCGGCACCCGTTCAGTATCTTCCACTGCCTTTGTTAATAACAATTGACCAGGTCATCGACCACGTTAACGGAACCCAACTTTACTGGATACTCACCATTTCGAAGAGCAATACCACGGGAACCGAGGAGACGCTCATCGAACAGACGAGCACGCAGCGCATTTAAACATTGCATTTCGGAGCAGAATTCCTTCATCGACCACTTTAATTGTCGCCCTACTTTGACCAGACTTTATAAAAAACATGCCTCGAGAACACATGCAAGATCAAGTATACAAGGCGTCTATATCGGACCCGGAAACATTCTGGAACCGCCAAGCACAAAACGTCCACTGGCACAAGAAACCATCCAAGGCGTTTCAAAGGTCCACTAAACACCTGAAGAAGAGCAATGTTTCGCACGAGCACTGGAGCTGGTTTGCGGATGGCGAGATATCAACCACATATAATTGTGTTGATCGGCATGTGGCAAGCGGCAATGGCGAAAATATCGCAATCTACTGGGACAGTCCAGTGACGCAACAGAAAGAGAAATATACATACAACCAGTTGCTTAGCGAAGTTGAAACGCTCGCTGGGGTACTGAGAGAGGAGGGAGTGAAGAAGGGCGAAGTCGTGCTGATATACATGCCCATGATACCAGCCGCCCTATTCGCAATGCTCGCAATTGCGCGCTTAGGTGCCATACATGCGGTTGTATTTGGGGGCTTCTCTGCGGCTGCTTTGGCACAAAGAATCGACGCGAGTCGGCCTACTGCTATCATGACTGCATCATGTGGTATCGAAGGCAACAAGAAGCCCACAGGCTACAAGACTATGATCGAGGAAGCGGTCCAGAAGAGCAGCCATAAGCCCGACAGAACGATCATCTGGCAAAGAGAACAGCTAAGATGGGATCCAGTGCGGAAGGAGGATGGTCAACGCAACTGGCAACGGTTGACGAAAAGCGCAAGGAACAGGGGACTGAAAGCTGATGCAGTCTCCATCAAGAGCGGAGATGGTCTTTACATCATCTACACATCAGGAACCACGGGTCTCCCTAAAGGAGTTGTGCGCTCTGCTGGTGGCCATGCAGTTGGTCTAAACTTTTCCATGAAGTACCTTTTCGGTATCCACGGCCCCGGAGACGTTCAGTTCACAGCAAGCGATATCGGATGGGTGGTCGGGCACTCGTACATAGTGTATGCACCGCTTCTGGTAGGCGCTACCACGGTGTTGTTCGAGGGCAAGCCAATCGGGACGCCTGATGCGAGCACATTCTGGCGCATCATCGAAGAGTATAAGGTCACAACCATGTTCACTGCTCCAACCGCATTAAGAGCTATCCGCAGAGAAGATGGAGAGAACAAATTCTTCGAAAGCAGAGGGAAGCGGGGCGCGCTGAAGACGCTTCGTGCTCTGTTCTTAGCAGGCGAGAGGAGCGAGCCGAGTATCGTAGAGATGTACCAGAAGCTGCTCACAAAGCACTGTGCGCCAGGTGCTATGGTTGTCGACAACTGGTGGTCCTCAGAAAGTGGATCTCCAATCTCTGGGGTAGCCCTAAGTGCCACCGCAGGGTTCAATTTTTCTTCACAGGATAGACCCAAACCGCTCCCAATCAAACCCGGCTCTGCAGGCAAGGCCATGCCGGGTTTTGACGTCCGTATTGTGGATGACGAAGGCAAGGAAGTGAGCCGAGGTGTCATGGGAAACATAGTGATGGGCATTCCGCTTGCTCCCACCGCATTCACGACACTCTGGGAAGATGAAGAGCGCTTTTACAAGGGATATATGAAGAGGTTTGACGGAAAATGGATCGATACAGGCGATGCGGGCATGATAGACCACGAGGGCTACATCTCCATCATGTCTAGGGCGGACGATGTGATCAACGTGGCCGCACACCGATTCTCTACTGGTGTGTGACTTTGCTAGAAGTCAGAACTCTTACTAAGACCTGTGCAGGTGCCATCGAACAAGCAATCACGTCACACCCATCTATTGCCGAAGCAGCAGTGATCGGAATCCCAGTACGTACATGCACCTTGGATGGCATGAACTAAAAGCTGACCCCATGCAGGACGCCCTCAAGGGCCACCTTCCTTTCGCATTCATCACTCTCTCAACGTCTGACCACCCCGATGGCGCAATTCCAGATGAAAAGTTTGCAAGCGAAGTACAGAAGCTTGTACGCGAGCAAATTGGGGCAATTGCGTCTCTTGGCAAGTTTTTTGGGACATGCTGGCACTGAAGACTGACTAACATGAGCGACAGGCGGTATGATCCAAGGCAAAGGCATGATTCCCAAGACCAGAAGCGGCAAGACACTGCGACGCGTACTTCGAGACTTGATTGAGAATGCAACGCACGATGACTTTGACAAAGAAGTCAATGTTCCAAGCACGATCGAGGATCAAGAGGCTGTTAACGTGGCGCGAGAGAAAGTGAGGGAGTATTTCAAGGTAAAGGGCAAGGACCTGCACAAGGCGACGGAGGCGCGTGCGAAGCTCTAGTCACGCAGACATGTACATATGTTGCAACGTAATCGCCCTCGAATGTCAAAAGGGCGAGTTCAGGCATTGCTTATGAGCTTCGTGGCAGCTCGGCTGCCAGATAATGTCAAGTTAGCTGTCGACTCAACACATGACTGAAGACATGCCGCTGAACATGTGCCAAGCCGATATTCTACCAAGCTCCGTGGAAGGAGGGCGTATCCATTGGCCTAATCTACCGGCTGAATGACTTGAGTGCGGTGAACGGTGTCAGACGCAACGGCCCGCGCTCCACTTTCCTCGATGACCGGATGTTGGTCGTTTAGTGCTGCGTCGTGTGGTGGGCATCGCAAATCAGGTTCGTCCGTGGTGGAACGCGTTTTCCACCAAGAGACGCAGCCGTGGTTATGTGAAGCGGGCACGTGCTCGCACATTGCTGCGGACAGGGTCAGGCGAAGAAGCCCTTCCCTGGCGGCGTGGGGAAGTTGGACCTGCGCAAACCCGGACCGCTCACTACTCCAGTCAGCACATGGAGACGCAACGGTAGCCCGTGTTATGCTCGTGCATCTTGTGCTAGGCGAGCTGGTCAGAGATTGACACGCACTTGATCCTACAGGCAGCATGGCAGCCAATGAAGGCGGCAGGACAATGCGTGATGAGGCGTCTGACATGACATGAGCAGCCGACGGCAGAGGGCGATGCCACACAAAAGTGACCGGATAAGTCGTCGGTTGGTTGACTGCTGCCGTCGGGTCGGAATGAAGGGATCAGTATGAATGCCAAGCATCCGCGGGATCCATGGCTGGTGTCGCGCGGGACACGTCCAAGTTCCCCCGAAGCACGACCCAAGCGCGACAGGACGTGAAACTTTGGCGCACTCGGAGCGGTCGACTGCGGAGTGCTTTGTGTGCAACCAGTGGCGGGGGTGCAGTTGAAGTGGACGGCAAGCGTGTTTTGCAGTGAGCTGTCAAAGGGCCGACAGCGACGCATTTGAAATGACCTGCAGCTGTGACTTGTCGACACCAGGATGCAGGCACCTGGACCGCGCTATGAAGCTTTTGGGAGACAGCTAGCTCGAGTGGGTAAAACCAGCAGTGCTGGACGAAGAGCCGGCGTGCAACTACTGCAAGAAACCGCATCCCCTCCAGGCCTGTCGAATCAGGGCAGAAGCTGCGGGCGCTGTGGGAGAGCAGAGACGACCGTGGTGGTGGGTAGTGGAGTCGGTGGTGGATGCAGACTAGAGGAACGACTTGTCGCTGCTGGCATGGCACTATGCCGCCGCCGTGGAGGTTATGAGACTATGCTAGATGGATGGACGACTATTCGGCCATGATGTCGAGCGCGGTGCGCCCAGATGTATACATGGACGCTGTAGGGCTATCATGTGCAGCCGCCAGTCGCCAGTCGCCAGTCGCCAGTGTTGGTAGCGGAGCCAGCCGCTTGCGTCGAGCCCACTGCTGCATGGGCTGCTTGTTCGGCGCTGGTCCCCAGGCGACGTCGCACGGCGGGCAGAGACATTGACAGAGAATGGCCAGCACAGCGTGTTTTGCAACTGCAGGGCGTACATAGATAGATACATACATGGCTACATACGTGTGTGCACGGCAATACAGCGCGGATGCAGCGAGGGCGGGCACGGCTGCTGCGCGGTCTGGGTAGTGTGGCCCAGACAAGACTAGGCAGCTGGTGAGGTTTTGGCTGTGTGCCCGCAGCCCCAGCGAGCGAGTCGCCCAATGTCCAAGGTCCAAGGTCCAAGGTCCAAGGTCCAAGGTCCACGGACGCCCGTAAAACCCCCGGGCCACCCAGGCGGATTTGTCGCACCTTTCAAGGTTTCTTTTGACCTCCCTCATCCACCACCGACCACCGCCGCTATCGTGCCCTTCCACGCCCGCAGCCTCGCCATCCCACGTCGCCCGCGTCGATGCGCCCGCGTCCTGATAGACGTTGTCGATTCGGTAGGTAGACCGCACACGGTAGCTTCTTGATAGCGCTGCTGCCCTGCACCCTGCACCCACGCCTGCATCCGCACTTGCTGCTGCACAGTCCTCGTCTTTCACGTGGGGACACGAGCCCGACCACCGCCCACTCACTGCTGCTGCGTTGCCCTCTGGACCGACATTCACCCTAAACCGCTCCGCTGCCTGCTGTCCTGCCTGTCCTGTCCTGCCTGTCCTGTTCTGTCCAGTCTTCTGTCCCGTCGCTCGCCTGCTGCAGCCTCGCCGCTCTCGTCTCGTCTCGTCTCGTCTCGCTTCGCTTCGCCGCCTCGCCCTTGCCCCGTCCGCCGCTCGCTTCAGCCGTTGCACTGCTCTGCACTGACCAGCCGACTGCGACCGCCTCGACGCCCGCTGTGCAACCCTGAGCTCTGCGCCGCCCCATCGATTCTGCACCGCCTGCAGCTGTCCGCTACACGCGCTCCTGTGTCGCCGTGCCAGTTGGGACAGACACGTTGGGCCCACGACACCCAACCCGCCCTGCTCTCATCCCGACCCCGAGCCTCCTGGTCACCTGCCGAGCGAGTCCGCACGAGACGACTTCTGTCACGATCTGGCGACGGCCTTGCACAACCCCCTCTGACGGCCCTGACGCCTTCTCGCTGCTCAACAGTCCCCCGCCACACGGTCCGTTCCGCTCTCTGCCCTCTCCCCCCCTCTGCACAGCTTCTGCATCCAGCCCGACACCATGGCGGGAAAAATGACGCTGTACAAGCTGGTGGTGCTCGGCGACGGCGGTGTGGGCAAGACGGCCCTGACCATCCAGGTATGTACAGTCCTTTCTTCTCTCTCCCCTGCCTCCTGCCACATTGCTCACCCGTGACAGCTGTGTCTAAACCACTTCGTCGAGACATATGATCCCACCATTGAGGACTCGTACCGCAAGCAGGTGCAGATCGACAGCCAGTCGTGCATGCTCGAAGTCCTTGACACGGCCGGCCAAGAGGAATACATTGCCTTACGAGACCAATGGATCCGTGATGGCGAGGGCTTCGTGCTCGTCTACAGCATCTCTTCCCGTTCCTCGTTTGCCCGCATACAGCGTTTCCACAGCCAGATCCAGCGCGTCAAGGAGACGGCTATGGGTGGATCCCCCACATATCCCGGCTCGCCCATGAGCGCGACTATGCCCATGTTTGGCTCGGCACCCGTGATGCTCGTCGGCAACAAATGCGACCGCGTCACCGAGCGCGAAGTATCCACACAGGAGGGTCAGGCCCTAGCCAAGGACCTGGGCTGCGACTTTGTCGAAGCATCCGCAAAGAACTGCGTCAACGTCGAAAAGGCCTTCTTCGACGTGGTGAGACAACTGCGGCGACAACGCAATCAAGGCGGCCGCGTGCAGCCTGATCCACGAGACCGACGCACACGCACTGGCCTCAACAAGGAGGCACCTGTCTGCGGGCAAACGACGGATATCGTGGAAGAGGTGGACACAACAGTGGCAGACGGCAAAAGGATAAGCCGAAGTGTGTCATACTTTAGGAAGCAACAGCAGCATTCTTCTTGCCATCTACATATTTGGATTACAGCACTTGACGAGCCACGATCCCGGCGGTTCACTGATAGAAAGCACTCTGCACTGGCGTCGGCATAGGAGCGGCGTTTCCCATTGCACGCATCAATGGTCTCCACTTGGTTGGCATGAGACCCCGGGCGTTCTGGAGCACTTTCAACATCTTTTGATGGCTTGTCCATCACAAGCAAAACTCGTGGGGGCTACACAAGGTTGCACCACATTGTACGGTTGAACAAGGAAAATCCACAGTCAAAGGCAGCATTTGACTGCCGTATAGTGGGCGAACGAAAGAGACCTCCGACAGAAGCATCTCTGGACGAGTTGAAAAGTAAGGAAAAAGTCATGGGTTAGGATGGTCTGTACTTTTGTCTCGAGATACCTTTTCGAATTCAGTCATTTTTTGGTGTCACAGCACACGCAAATGTCCACGTTTCGATGCAAATCACATGTCGTTTTGGGTGTCCGTGATGATCTTGCCGGTTTTCCTTGCAGACCCCGGTGCGCTGGTACCACCCGAGGAAGCACTTCCCCACATAGCAACCGTGCCGAGTCCGACACAGAGGTTAGTGGAACCTCCGGCTTCCACGCGAGCTGTGGAGCAACCGAATTCCTGTTGTGGCATGTAGCGGATCGCTTCGCCTTCTTAATCATTGAGCCTTGATAAACGTGACTCGGCATATCATCCACAAGTGCCCAACGCAGAAAACCTTTTGTGCTACTCGGAAGCTCTAATACAACACCATGACATGGCGTGGGCTTTTGCTGATAGAAAATATACCTTCAGTGTTACTCTAGCTGACGCGCGAAGGCGTATGCGTACTAGTCCCGTATGAGTCCAAGTGAGACAGTGAGCTTTGCGTGGTATACTAATCTCCTATGGTTGCACCTCCGCGACTGTCGTGCTGCATTCCAGGACTCATGTACGCCTCAGGCAACTCACAAATAGTTGCTTCCCTGTATGTTGTTCCGGCGCAATTACCTTGCTCCCTTGCCCTGCCTCTATCAAACGACCATCTTCATGTTGTTCGACAATCGACGGGCAAACGTCATCAAAGGCCTAGACGGTGCAGTGCACTCTGCCGGGAACATGCCTCTCGACATAGAGCTAGACCTGATTGGTACGCAGCCAGCACTCTTCCCCTTGTATACGCAGCTTGCTTTCGTTTTAAAAGTGCCACAAACAGTCCTTCACACCGCTATTGTATCTACTATGGTCCGTGTTGCGACGACTTTTCCGTGGACTGCAGGGCAGGTCGTCAAGACGAGCCCTCGGCTCAGTAATACGCCAAGCTCCAGGATACAACCTTTAGAATCGGGTCTGAGGTTGACAGTCAAGGACGATAGAAATGACACACAGCTGCCCACTTTCGCACAAATGCAGGAGGCCGGCTATCCCATGTCGATGCTGGACGAGTCTGTCTGGCGCCTTGTCCGACTCTGCCTGGCGCCTTGTCCGACTATAGCATCATCAGCCTTTGGTCCTTCGAAGACTTCTGGCATTGGCGATGATCCAGCGCCTGTAATGTTGGTACAGCTTGGTATCATCAGAGATGGACTAGTACTCTGTATCAGTCTGCAGCACAACGTTTGCGACATGATGGGTCAAGCTGCAGTTATGGGCTGGTTATCGAAGGCGTGTCGCAAAGAGGAATTCACGCGAGAAGAGCTGAACATCGGGAATGCGGATCAAAGGATAGCCATGTCTTCGTTGAGCGATGAGGCTGTCAGTGTGCAAAACGATCTTAAGCATTAATTGCTTCCCACCGAAAAGAGACCTAGCGACATAACGTGTTAGTTCAGCTCACGCTCAGTTCCGGCTTATACTCTACTAACACTATTTCTATAATATAAATGATTAGTAAGCTAGCTATATTAGTAAGCTAGCTAATTTTTCTTAGCAAACCTCTTTTTCTTATTACTCTATAAGTTCTAAATCTTTATAAAATATTATTTTATATTCTAAAAGCTATTAGAACTTAGGCCTAAGAGGCTAGAGCTAACTAAGCCTTAAGTATAAATATCTATTAATTACTACTATAGCTTAGTTATAATTTATCTCTAGTCTTATAAAATAATATACTCTTATTTCTATTATTACTATAACGTATTTTACTACTAAGATAGCTAGACTACTAAGCTAGCTACTTTTTCTTAGCATTGTAAATACTATATATAAATTATAATACTATCTTAAAATAACTCTAACTTATTATATAAAGAAAGCAGAATTAATCTTACTCTTTAGATCTATAACTTAAGATAATTTAAAAGCCTATAATATACTACTAACGTAGTTTATAAGGAAGTAAGCCTACTAAGTAAGTAAGCTTATCTCTACTAGCGC
>NW_001884552.1:1596504-1598912 GCF_000146915.1 Parastagonospora nodorum SN15
CTTTAAAGCTTACTTATATATTATTCTTCAAAATAGTAAGCTTAAAGTAGTTTTAAAGGCTAGTAAAAAGATCTTCTTACTGATATAGTAAGTATAGTTATATGCTAAGGCTAAGATTATATTATTATACTTATACTTTAATAGTAAAAAGTAGATAATATTAAGTAGCTATAATAAGTATAATAAGTATAGAGGCATATAGAGAAAGATAATATTCTTCTCTTTATAGAGATCTTAGAATTCTCTAAAGATATAGCTTTTATAGCTATTAACTATAAGTAATCTAAACTTACTTATACTATATAGCTTTAAATACTTATTAAAGTACTCTAGCTAAGTAAGTACTAGCTAATTATTTATCTAGCTATTAGAGCTTACTTTAAAGATTTAATTAAATAGTAGATTCTTAAACTAGATATTAATAAGAACTTTACTTATTAAGATAATAAAAAGTAGTATTTAGTAACTTAATATGCATATACCTTAGATAATAGAAACTTACTTCTAGTTACTTAGCTATATTCTCTTCTACTTATTATATTCTTCTAAGCTTATAATAACTAGCTATAATAATATCTTACTTATTATAAACTTAGTCTTATTAAAGTTAAATATATTATTATCTAGAATACTATATTTCTCTTAAGTTATCTTTACTAGCTTAAACTAGCTCTAGATAGCTACTAGGTTCTTATAGATAGCTTACTAATAATTATAGAAATAGCTTTAGCATGCTTTTAGCTTAGATATATACTTAATAAAGTTATTAACTTAGTTCTTACTAGCAGAGTTACTACTCTACTCTTAAAGTAGTCTATCTACTATTACTTATATATTAGCCTTTATAAGTATAAATTCTCTTATAGACTTCTTAAGAATATATTAAACTATTACTTCTTTTTATAGCTTATCTAGATATCTTAAGTTTAGCTTATAGTTACGTTATAAGCGTTTCTTAGCGCATTAGTAATAGATAGTTATTTAAGAAATACTATAAATTACTATAGCATATCTTTTACTTTATATTTACTTAGATATAATATCTTAGATAGTAAGCTATATATTTACTTAAGTATAAGTCTTTTAAGTTTAGTATTATTAAGATATTTTGCATTAGCGCTACGTAGTTAGTTTAGTTATATTAAGTAAGCTACTTACTTAGATAAGCTACTTACTTATAAACTATGTTATATCTAAGTATTCTCTTAATATATTATTAATAAGTTCTTAATATATAGCTAGTGCGTTAGTAAGGCTAAAGAGTATAACTAAGTATTTAAAATATCTATATCTTATTCTAAATACTATCTTTTATTCTTTACTTTTCTTTATGCATATAAAGTTATATACTTCTCTTAGATCTAATATAGTAAAGATCTCTATATATAATAATTAATTCTATAATTCTCTAATATTAAGTAAAGAGTATTAGTTCTTAATTATTATATTATTAAGTTATCTATAGTTAATATATAGTTATAGCTTTCTATTTTTCTTTAGAATAAATAGAATAGAGAATCTTACTAGTAATTTACTATATTATATAAATTCTTTTTTAAGTATTATATTAATATATTCTTATAACGTATTTAGTTCTTTCTATAATATCTTATAGATTAGTTAGAAACTTAGCATCTTACTTTCTTTAAGCTTAATCTTATAGTCTTATTTCTTATAATTAAGTAGAGCTTTAATCTTTAGCTTTTCTTTAAATAGTTTCTAGAACTCTCTATATTCTAAAGATATTATAGAAGTTATATATTTTTCTAAAACCTTTAATTTTTTATATTAATTAAGATAATATCTTCTTTATAAGACTTCTTATAAAGAGATATTATTAATTATCTTCTTATCTGCTATTAAACGCTACTAATATATAAGCTTTAGTCTAGAGATACTTTTCTAGTCTGCAAATAAGAGTATCTAGTTAACTTAATCTATCTAAGAGTTACTCTTATGTAACTATAAAAAACTTAGTATAATATTATAAGTAGCTAAGCTAAAAATATCTAGGTTAACTTTCTATTATTTATCTTAAATATAGAGTATTATTAAGACTTTATATCTAATAACTAATTCTCTTAGTATTTATTATCTATTTGCAATATAAAGTAAATAGAATTATTCTTTCTAGAAGAGATAAAGCTCTGCTCTTATTATAGCTTATCTAGAGATATAATTTAACTATAATTCTAAATCTAATGATATATTTATCTATATTCTATTTATAACTACTAAGAGTTTAATAAGTCTACTTAAATTAGTAGCATTCTAACTTCTAAGCTAATCTTTAGAGCTAAGCATTATCTTAAAAAAGACTCTTATATATTTTTCTCTTTATTAAACTCTTTAAGTCCCGTCATTGTTATATTACTATATATTTTTATAGCACTAAGACTAAGATATCT
>NW_001884551.1:0-2516 GCF_000146915.1 Parastagonospora nodorum SN15
ATAGTGCCTTGCTCTAAGCAGGTTTAATAGCCTTACTTAGGCCTTACAGATTATAAGAAGTAATTTAGTATAACTTTATTTTCTAGTATACTTGCATAACTATGTAAGTATAGGCTGCGCAAAGTTCCTTATAGAACTAGAGATCTAAAGGGCCTTTTAGTCTCTCTTAGGCATAGCTAAGTAGCATAAATCTACTATTTCTAGTTTATTAGCTAATATTAGAAGCAACTAAAGAAGATTCTAACAGCCTTTAGTTGCTTAAGCCTAAAGACTTAGCACTAGTTTTAGCTATAAGGCCTTAATTAGATTAAGCTTTAGTTAAGAGAGTAGTATTTATTAAGGCATTCTTAGAACGCTCTGCTTAGAGACTTAGAGCAGTAAAGTAGCTGCTTGCAGCTATAAAACTAGCGTCTTATAAAAAGTTCTAATATTATATCTATAGAGCTTAGCGTGCTAACTGCAATTACTGCATTATAGCTAAGAATTATAATATAGTATCTGCTGCATATTATTACTAACTGCAGCTTAGAGCCTAGTATAGAGAGGCTATATTCTTAAAAATACCTTGCTTAGTTAAATTACGCTCTTCTACTTAGATCTTTAGTAAAGAGTTAGCAGCAGAGTAATTATAGCAGATACTATAAAGTAAACTAGATTATACTCTTAGAGCCTAGCGTGCCTATTATAGTTCCTATATATAAACAGCTAAGAATTACCTTAATATATCTGCAATATGCTGTTCTTAGCTATAGCCTAGAGCTTAGTAGTAGTAGGCGTAAGTCTGCTTACTACTTTGCTTAGTTATATAGCATTATAACGCTTTATTCTAGCTTTAGTAATAAGTGTTAGCAGACGCTACCTAGCAGATACTATATAGTAAAATAAAGCTTTTTAGTCTTTACTCTTATAGCATAGATAGATAATATAGAGACTTAAAGTTATATAGTACTTAAAGAGAGTTTACTTAACCTTTTAGAAACTAACGCTTTATAGAGACTATTTACGCAGTAGTATAATTCTTTGCTTAAGGTATTTAGTCTAATTACTGCGAGGATTCTTAGAAATGCCTTACGTAATAGAAATAGAGTCTTATAATTTAGTCTAAGCTCTATAAATAGAAATATGCTTTCATATTATTACTACTATTCTTGCATATAGGCATTTACTTTAGTATCTTATCTATAATTATTGCATATAAGTCCTTGCATTTATTTAGAGCATCTAGTAAGAAAACTCTATTGCAAAAGTCCTTATATTTCTATAGAGCATTCTATAGATATTATAATTTTAACATTATACTTTTAGTAGCAGCTAGTAAAGTTTGCTCTTTACTGTACGTAATTATAGTTTTAGTAATTATCTATAATAATAGCAGCTAGCATATACTTTAGTATTTTCTCTATAGTTATTGCATAAAAGTCTCTGCATCTATATAAAGCATCTTTAGGTTACTAGCTAATTTGCTTCCTTTAGATAGTCTGCCTTAAGTATACGCTCTTTAGCTTTAGATAGTAGCTTTAGTGCCTAAAGACCTTTATAAGCGTATAAACAGAGATAATTTATAGAGAAGAGAAGAGAGAAGAGTTCCTAATATATCTCTATTCTCTTAGTTATTTAACTAGTCTGCAGAATAATAACTACTATAGCTAGAGCTAGTATATAAATAAGCGTAATACTTAGAGTAAATAGAGAGTCTTAGCTAGTACTCGCGTATGCTCTTATAGAGGAACTTCTAGTTACTTACTAGCTACTTGCTATTATCTATACTAGAATAAGCAGCTTATATGCTTTATAAGTAAAAGTTTTACGTTACAAGTTACACTCTTAAGCGTTGCTTAGTATTAGGTGTCTATTCTTTCTTTATACTAGACTTACCTAAAAACTTTTACAAAAAAAGTACTAATCTAAATACTAAGCTCTATATAATCTAGGCTTACCTAGAAACTTATTCTACGTACTAAAGTAGCATTACTATATACTTTACTTATAGTAGTTATTAGGGCATAGTATAGTTATCTACGCACTAAAGTAGCATTAATATATGGCTTCACTTATAGTAGTAATTTAGCGCTGTAGTAGCATTAGTACTTAGCTTTAAAATTAGTTTATTCTAATAGAGTATTATAGAGAGAGGTAAAGAATACCTAAGCGTCTTAAGAAGAGAAGAGAGAGTTTCTAAGATATTTCTCTTTATCTAGTCTATAGCTAGCATACGAATAAGCGTAAGCTTAGAGAAATTAGAGAGCCTTAAGCTAACTTCTTATATATACTCTTATATAGATTTAACTGTTAGCCTCTCTAGTAAGTTTGCTATAGCAATAGTAAGTAGAGATAAAACCTAGTCTGCTATTCTAGCACTAAGTCCGCTTTAGCAGTAATTAGTATCTTATAAGCTATTAACTACCTAGTTAGCAGGCAGAGGCAAATTTAGTAGTTCTTAGCCTATTAGTAGTAGATTAATTCTGCGCTGCTTTATAGACTTAGTTTACTAGCACTAGAAACAAGCGTTTAGCATC
>NW_001884551.1:2951-78734 GCF_000146915.1 Parastagonospora nodorum SN15
GTATATAGAGACTTTGTTAGCTTAGCCTAATTATAGAGAGTACTATTCTAGTACTCTCTATAATAGCTCTAATTACGCTAGAAATGCCTTATGCAACGCTCCTCTTAGTCTTTATTATAGGCTGCAGCACTATAATAGATAGAGTTTTAAACGAATTTTACCTAGTTAGTAGTTATCTAGTAGCGACTAGATAACTGTTATGCTAGATAAGAAACTAGGCTTATTACTATAGCAGTGTAAACTAGATATCCTAATTCTAAAAACAGTAACGCGCTAAAGTAGAAATAGGTTAATAATAAGCACTTCTGTGCTACTAGCTATTAAGCTATCTATTTTTATAAATATTTGCTATTTAATTATCTTTTACGCATATATATTGTTTTTGCTTTTAGCTATCTTACTATATCTCTCTTATATAGAGTATAGAAACTATAAACCTGCCTATCTATACTACTTATTGCTAGCATTATATTATAAACTAGATGCTAGCTCTATTATAATAACTGCAATTACTATTCTTTGCGAAGCTTATATAAACTATAGGCTGCAAAAGTAAATCTTAATATAGAATAGTCTATATATTAGATTGCCTATTCTATAAAGATATTCTAGCACTGTTTCTAGCTATCTATCTTATATAAGTAGTTGTTACTACAGCTCTTTATCTATAATCTTGTTATTTATACTCTAGTATAATATATAGATTATTTAGCTTTAAGTAACTGTAGAGATAAAACTTAGGAGCAAAATATAGTCTATTTAAGCGCTTTAGCTACTTTTAAGCTCTGCTTAGCGTAAGGCCTATCTTTTCTTTATATAAGACTTATTTTTTTCTAGCAATAGTAATCTTTAGACAATAATAATACTTATAAGCTCTGAGCTTATTACTTACTACTTCGTATCATTAAAACTTATTAAGCTTTGCTTAGCGTAGAGTTTGTTATTTTATAGTATCTAACATTCTCTCTAAGTAGCTTTCTCTAGTATGCTTAAGTCTAGGCTATAATCTTTCTGCTCTAATACTGCAGCACTATGCTAATAAAGACTGCTATTCTATTACTTATTAGCTTACTTTAAATTCTGTAGCTATGCTTTTAGCCTACCTAAGCGTAGTATTCTATAATATCTAAGATATTCTCTGCTTTATAACGTTTAAACTTAATCTGCTGTAAGACTTTATTACTCTATAGTAGTGTGTAAGAAGCTGTAATAATTAAGATAAGAATATATAGCTATTAGCAAGAAAGGCTGCTATTAGTACTAGTAGCGTAGAGGTACTAGCTTAGCTTATACTACTAGCATATATAAGTATTAGAAGTATATTATATATTATAGCGAATTGCTCTGCATATATCGCAGAAGTTGCTAGCGCTCTCTCTGCTAGCAGTATAAAGCAGCTCTATATAGAGATATAGTAGCTATAGATTATTTCTCTATTTAGCAATATTATAAGCTAGACAGCTCTTAGCTATCTCTTCTAAAAAGAACTAAATAACTCTCTCCTCTTAGGCATCTTTCTGCTAAGAGGAATGCTACTTAGTAATACTCTTGCTATAGTAGTTGCATCTTATAGCATTAATTATAGTGTAATTAGTAGCTTAGCTATTAAGATACTTGCTTATAACTATGCGCTAGCAAACTCCTATCTAAGCTTAGATAAACTTCTACATCGCATCTTAATCTAAAGTTTTCTAGTCTTAACGCCTAGGTATTAGCTTTAGCGCTAGGTTCTTGCTTCTAACAACTATTACTAAGTTAACTGCTTCTCTAAACCTGCCCTCTCTGCTAGACTTCTAGGCAAAATTAATTATTCTATATAGTTAGTTAAGATAAATAATGCATATAATACTAGAGAAATTAACACCGTATACCTAATGCTAATATTGCTATAATAAATCTTCTATGCTCTAGCTATAATGCTATGCGCTTAGATCTAGTTTTAGGATTAAGATTTCTATAGTAAAACCTATAGCTTAGCTCTTATATAACACGCTTATATAAGCTCTAGTATTAATAGTATATAATCTCTTTCTTGCTCTTAAGCTGTAGTAACTAGCGCTTATATAGGTTTATTATATACTTAATAAGCTTGCCTAGAGTATAAATATAAACTAGATAGCAAATGTTTAGTCTTATAGTAGAAGCTTAGATATAGATAGGCGTTTATATAAGCATAGCCTTGCTTAATTTATACTCTAAGCAAGGTAGTTGCGTAGCTATAAGAAAGAGAAATAAGCATTAAAGTAAGCAAAGATTACGCAGAGTTGCTAGGCGCTTCTAATAGTTACTACTTATAAATATAAGATAGCACTTATCTACTATAATCCTGCGTAAGATACTCTACTATATAAGTCTTCTAGCATATTTAATAAAAAGCTAGGTGCTAGTAATATCAGCGCTTACTAATATAACTAGAGCTAATAGCTCTTCGCTACTTAACTATTCTAGATGCAGTATGCTTATAGCTATTAGGCGCTCCTTTATATTATTTAGTAACTCTTAGAAGAGTAGTACTATAACTAAAACTTCTAGGTTCTTAAGATAAGCTAAGGCTAGAAAAAGTAAGCTTTTGCTACTACTAGTTAGTAGTATAACTATAACTAGAGTTTAGCTACTAACTACTGCTTCTAACGCTTATGCTTGCTTAGCGGATTTATACGCTAAGTTAGGTTAATTAAGCGCTTTGCTTATTGCAGCTTTAATAGAGGTTTTGCTAACTAATGCCTAGCGCAAGCGTAGCTGTTTTACTAGACGCTTAACTAAGCTAGTTAGTAGTTAAGAGTTTATACCTAGATGCTCTATGCTTTGTAGCTAGTGCCTTAGAGTAGGATAGCTAGAGATAAGTAGCAAGATTATACTAACTTTTAATAGCTCTTAGCCTAAAGAGTTTCTAGTATAAGGCTCTAAGAATTCTAACTTAAGAAATTCATGCTAGTAGTTACTTAGGGCCTAGAAGAAGTATATTAAGCATAAGCTTAAGTTCTTTACTATATCTATTAGTATACTATAGCTTTATAGTCTAATTCGTTCTATACAGTCTACTTAGAGATTAATTCTGCTCTCTAATTTAGTTTCCTCTAGTTCTTTAGAATCTTCTTAAGAGTTGCGATTATACATACTATAGCAAAAGTCTTTTCTAATAAACTAGCGTCTAATTATAGAGATAGCATAGCAATATTCTAGCAATCTAAGCGTATATCTAAGATAAGTCCTAGTCTCTCTCTACATAACATAAGTAAACTAATCTAGCTCCTAAGCTCTAGTATTAGTTAACTAGAAGTAGTTGCTATAAGAGTTGCCTAGAATAGTGCAGCAAAGGTATTCGCGCAAAGAGCAGATATATACTAGATAAAGAAGTAGTATCTGCCTAACTGCTAAGAGTAGAAAGCATAGGATAATCTTTAGTTAATTCTATTATAACTAAGTCTTGTTATATTAGGTAATAAAGGCAACTTAGCTATTAATTACGTAAATATTATAGTCTTAAGCGTAGTTATTGCGCTATCTTACTAATGCAATCTTAGTTTCTCTTGCAGGTTAGCTACTAGTTATATATACTAATAGAAAGAGAAGCTCTAAAAAAGAGTTAATTCGCTTAATAAATTTGCAAACAGCTAAGTATATCTATATCTCTTAAGCTCGCATTTGTTAGCTAGTAGAGCTAGTAAGAAGTTAGTTAAGAGTCTATTTAAAGCTATTACTAAGATTATTTACTTTGTTAGTAAGAAAGAAGTACTCTCTAACTTTGCAGCAAACATTATTCTAAATAGTTATAATAGAGAGACTAAAGTAGTTTACTGTAAGAGGAATAAATATAAGGTCTTTCTAGAGATTATTTTATTTAGCCTCTACTAGACCTAATACTATGCTCTTAAAACGCTTAATAACAAGAGGCTAGCTATAAAAATAGAGGATAGTATAATCTTAAGACTATAGAGTATTAGCTTTATTACTTTTATTAAATGTAATATGTTTAGCATAGGCTAAGAAGCTAATTATAATACTAAATAGGCTGTATAAACTATTAATAAGGTAATTCTTACATTATTAGTAAAAGAATTCTTGCTCTATCTAGCCTTATTGCTTCTAGGTAGCAGATAGTAGGATAGCTTCTACTGCAATTACTCTAAGGCAGTATACTATACTTACTAGTATATCTAAATAATCTTCAGCGCGCTGTAATTAGTAGGTATATAAGTTAATGCCTAAGATAGCTAGAAAATAAATAAGCCTACTAGAAAACTAGTTGCTGCTAATATGCTGGAAAATAAAAGCTTCTAGTAGCTTAATAAGCTTCTAAATTTAAGTGCTCTTATTATTAAGATTTAGAGATTAAATAAAGCTTATTATAAGCTCTAGTTAATTCTCTTACTAGAGAAATAAAGCTACAGCGTTATGCAGCAGATGTTAACGTATTATTAGCTAAGTTAAAGTATTTATACTTAAATTAGAGCTAGAGAAAGAGCTTAGCAGGTCCTATATAGCAGCTATAGGCATTTAAGTATTACTAGTAATTTCTTCCTTATAGATTGCCTATGCAACTCTAAAGCAGTAGCAGGTAAAGCGCTTTAGATATTTAGTATAACGCTATTAGGATGCTTTATTCTAAAGGCGTCCTATAGGCTAGGTCTTAATCTCTATCTTCTTAGAGCTTCTTAACTAGCGGCAGGTCTCTAGAGGCAAGGTAGAAAGACTAGCTACTCTCTACTCTATAGCTAAGTCTACTACTCTAACTGCCTATTATAATAAAGTATTATAGTAATTAGGTAGCTAGCTTGCCTAGTAAAGTTATTTTAGGTTATATTTTCTAAGGTGTTCTTACTAGCTATTCCTAGTAAACTAGCTAGTTTAATCTATTCTAGAAATAATAGCTTTAGCAATATTATACATATTAAGTCGTTGTTACTAAGCGTTCTAGTATTTAGCTAAGATAGTAGTTATCTTAGAATTTAAGGATACGTTTTTAACAGTCTCTATATAATTAGAGTCTAGAGTGCCTAAACTAGGTGTTACTATAGTAAAATAGCGCTAATAGCTACTAGTTCTAAAGAGTGTCTAGACTTTTACTCTCTGCTAATACTCTCTTACTGCTAGTAAGCTTTGCTATTAGTGCTCTTTATTATAATATTAGGCTATAGTTCTTTAGTTAGTACTAATATAGCTATAGCGCTGCTCTTTGCATTGCTATGCATAAATTAGGTCTTGCTAGAAGCGCAATTAGTTCTCTACTATAAGTAGAGTAGGTAATATTATAAGAACTTATAATCTATAATACTAGCAGTTCTAAGAAGCCTTTCTCTCTGCTAACTTAGTTGCAGATCTTAGGTAGTACTAAATAACTGCAGTTTAGATAAGCTTTCTAGTTTCTTATGCCTCTATGCTAGGTGCAAATAATTATGCTAAATTTAGAGAAGTAGTAAAGTAGCGCATAAGCGCTAGTAAATTATAGTAATAAAGTAGAGTCTTCTTAAGCCTGCATAATTATATATAGCAATTATATAGGCAATAAAGAATTAGAATTAAATACTTAAAATATTATTAAATATAAGCTGTCTTAAGAAGAGAGTAAGTAATTAAGGATATTAGCTAGTATTAAATAAAGTAATAAGTGTTGCAATTATAGCTAAGGCTTACTAAGCTAAGAAGTAGAGTATTAGCACGTTAGCGCTAGCAGGCCTAGAGTAGCAGCTTAAGTTTTAAAGTTCCTCACTAAAGCAAACTCTCTAACTTTAAATGCCTATATTATAACGAATTTTAATGCTATGAATAAACTATTTAGAGATCTAGATTCCTCTTATAAAACTGCACAAAATAGCTTCTTAGAAATATATTATTTCCCTCTAGAAGGTTATTTATTTCTACGTTGCATTCCTACAATATAGCGCCTTGCTAAGGCCTATTCTAATTAGCTAAGCTCTGCATTCTCACTAGAAATGCAGGTAGACTTAAGGACAGAGACTCTATAGAATTTCTTTTACTTATTAGTAATAGTTAATAATTAGTTAAGAAAGTTAGAGATAGTAATAATATTAGCATAATATAATATAGTATAAATATATAGGTTATTAGAGATAGCGTTATTATTTAATAATAGTTCGTATTAAGAGAAAAGAAAAAAGTAAGTAAAGTTATTCTACTTTTTCTTTAATATTACTATAATAAGACTTAGAATATCTCTAATAACCTCTTATAATAATATTAGTAGTAGCTATACTCTACTTATATGCAATTTTAGCTACTAAAAGATATTAAAATACTTAACTCTATTAAAATATTACTTAACTCTGCTAAAATATTACTTAACTCTATTAAAATATTACTTAACTCTATTAAAATATTACTTAACTCTATTAAAATATTACTTAACTCTATTAAAATATTGCTTAACTCTGCTATAATATTACTTAACTCTATTAAAATATTGCTTAACTCTGCTATAATATTGCTTAACTCTTAGGTGTGCATAGGCTAGCTTAGCACTGTTATCGACCTAATATCAGAAATCCTAATATGTATAGAATGCTATGTTATCTCGGCATGCGCTAGAACTTTGCAAGGTTGTTCCCCGTATGAAGATTATCTCAGGTAACTTTGTGCATGCAGCTGCGTTACAAAGCCGCTCTGCTGACATTGATCTTACACGAAGTGCGCACGTTGCTTTTTCGATTAATCTTTCGGGAGGCTTCTTTCCTACAGTTTGCTATCTACATCAGCTATGTTTGGGATTGGTAGGACTTACGCTCAATGCTAGCTAGATGTCCTCTGCTATCCTGAATATAGCATATGAAACGCACCTATTGTGTATTTCCTTATTCTAAACTATACCGTGAGTGAAACTTAATTAATATAACCCTAACATAATGAGTGTACATGGTTTATACACTCTTTATGCTGTATCTCTTTGCTGCACTAATTATGTTCGTATCAGCATGCTATACTTCGAACCACTAATTTTCTGTGTGCTATACTCATATGGGCTGCATAATTTTGTTTGGGTGGCTGTGTGTCGTGCAGCTCTGATGGTGTCTGGAAGCTCTTGGCAAGTAATGAAGTAGTGAATTATTAGACTATCTCGGAATTTCAGGTTAAAATCCTTCAGCCCACCTCTTCTCGTGGTCTAAGAAGTCGTTTACCGTGTCAACGATCGTCTCCTCAAGGCGGATGTATTTCCACGTATTCCCAAGGACTTCGAAACTCCTGCGAACGTCCCAGTCCGTCGGCTCAACTCCGTCTGGCATCAACTTCTCGGGAACTCCTTCAATAACTCGGTCGTGTAACTCGGGAAAGTTCCTCCGGATAATGTTGATGATGCTCTGGGGAGTGATAAGCCCACTAACAAGCAAGATGCGCTTGTTGTTTGTCGCGGGTTCTGTCATAGATAGGATGTGGGCGAGGGCAACGTCGCGCACATCAACCTGCTTGCATTTAGCAAAATTGCTGTTAACTTCCAAAATGGCGACTTACATAATGCCAGGCTGGAAAAGTCAGGGTTTCGATATCTCTGTACGTCCCGTTGAGGAAGTTGAAGACCGGAAACACATTTGTGCTTGGCACGTTATCAGGACCGGCCGCCGGCTGAAGCATCGGCCCAATGATGACGTAGGGGTTCAGCACTGTCATGCCGAAAGTTGGTTTGTTCGTTTCCATGAACTTCCAGGCAGCTCGCTCAGCTAACGTCTTGGACGCAACATATGCGGCAACCACATCGCCTTTCTCGATTGCGTACTCTGCAGTCACCCGAGCATCGAATTAGAAACATTACGAATGAGAAAGTGTGAAAATACCGACTTGATTCCAATCAGCCTCTGTATATGGCTCCCGTGCTTTGCTGACCGGATGAAAGTAGTCAGACACGCTGGCCGTACTGCCGGATATCACTACTCGTTTAAGAGTAGACCCTCCGAGTCTCTGGGAGGCTTCAAGGAGCGAAGTAGTGCTACCACAAGTCTTAGTATCATTGTTTTTCCTTGACGTTGAGCAGATCACATACCCTTTCACTGCGGGATCGATCATCGCAAGTTGGAAATCTTTGACAGTGAAGTCTACGGGAGATGCATTGTGGATGATGTAGTCGAATGGACCACTCTTGAATACTTCCTCCCATACATCTGTGACTCCGATGTCTGCAATGTTGGCCCAAGTGATGTGATCCTTCCAGGACGGATGGAGGGCGATTACGTCACGGGCCTTTTGTTCAGAGCGCACAGTACCCACGATATGGTAGTTACGTTTGATGAGTCCTTGAACAATATGAGAGGCGACGAATCCGTTCGCACCAGTAAGAAGGACCCTGCCCGTTGATGCTGCCATCGCGATGTTTTGGAGTAGGGTACTCGACAATTGATGATAGGTGGATTTACGTATTGAATAGACGACAGGGCCGATACTAATGTTGAGTGAGGAGTCGGTGGAAGATGGAGATGATGTTTCAACAGTGAGAGATGATCTGGAGCTACTCATATATTAGTTGCAACATCTTAAATTCAATTACTTTGAGATATTCACCATAAAGAATACGGGCATAGGAGATAGGCCTCGCATGTTAGATGTAAGCACACGTCGAAATTCATTGACTTTGCTTCGCACGCAGCGGCGGAGTAAGGGTGACAAAGATTTCCGATGTCTTCTGGATCATTTTTCGCAGCAAAATCTCAAGATTTACTATTACCAACCTAATATCGCAAGTCGGAGCACCCGACGAGATGTGCTTAGCGATCGTTACGTGCACCTGTTTTTGGGGGCGGACGAGTATGTGCGCGGAGTGAAACTGACCCGGGAATACGGGTTTGGTACAGATCAAGCTCTCCAGTGATTTGTTTCGGTGAACCCGCAATGAGGAGCGGCAGCGTGCATTGATGGTGTGCTTTCACTGCAATCCCAGACCGGGGGGACAAACCCGCCAGGGTCCGCTAGGGGAGCAACTCGGATTGGCGGAGATAACGAAGTGCTTTTCCACTTAGCCGAGTGATTTAAACCACCCTACATGTGCACGTGCGCATGGGATAGCGGTATGTAATCACGACATGTCTCCCTAAGCCAAGGCTTGAGCAACTTGGCATGTGTACCTACTTAGGTGTAGTCGAGCTCCCACAATCTTTGATTATCTACGCACTCTTCCACACTAAACATAGCGGATACAATGTCAAAACTGCTGATTTACGGAGCCTCGGGCTACACAGGCCGCATCGCCAGTCATCACGCCAAGAGTCTTGGCCTGGACTTCATCGTCGCCGGACGTACCAAAAGTACCAAGGCCAAGGATCTGGCCTTTGAATTGTGTGCGAATTATCGTCTGTTTGATCTCAAAGCGCCTGAGGATATTGACATCGCACTCGAGGGGATTTCAGTGCTACTGAATTGCGCCGGTCCCTTCATGCTCACTGCTGAACCACTGATGGCAGCATGCATTCGTAAAGGAGTTCACTATCTCGACATTGCTGCTGAGCTCGACAGCTACCAGCTTGCTGAGAAGAAAGACCGCGAAGCGCGATCCGCCAATGTCATGCTGTTGCCAGGCTGTGGTGGCAGCGTAGTCATGCTGGGATGTCTCGCTGGCAAGGCTGTCGAGCAAGTCGAATGCCCAGCGAGCATTGACATATCCCTCTGCATTTCTGGTTCCATATCGCGTGGATCGGCCATCAGTGCGATGGAGAATATGAGTGCGGATGTCTTTCAGCGTGTCGACGGAGCATTGGTCCATGCAGAAATTGTCAGTACCATTGAGCTTGATTTTCACGACGGCAAAGGCACGGTAGCCAATTTCCAGACGACGCTACCGGATGTCATCACCATTTGGAAATCGACCGGTGTGCGCAATATCCGGACCTTCGTCCACACTACAAGCGATGCTTTTTCTACTGGAGACCTTCCTTCCTTGGCGGATGGTCCAACGAAGGAGGAGAGAGAGGCTGCACCCTATCATGCTGCTGTCAAGGTTACCGCACGAGATGGAACTGTTACTCATGCTGTGCTACATACAGTGAATGGGTATACATTTACAGGACTAGCTTCCGTAGAAGCCGCGCGCAAGATTTTGGCTGGAATCGCTGTACCGGGATTCCAGACACCTGCTGTCATCTTTGGGAACGACTTTGTACTGGCCATTCCAGAATCTAAAGTGAGAATGTTGTGACAATGTTGTGTCATTCACGACAAATCAAGAATGCAAGGGCGGGCGCAAAGATATAGATATGTGACTCAATTGAAATATATACAACTCAAATACCCGACCTGAAAAGTTCGTCACAAGCCAGAATCAACAACAACCACGGCTTAACCGCGGACAAGAGTGAGGCCGTAAGCGGAGAGGATCTCGTTAACGGGCTGGAAGTAGGTGACACCTCCGCTGTTGCAGTTGCCAGATCCTCCGGAGGTGACACCCTGGGCCTGGGAGCCAGAGTAGAAAGAACCGCCAGAGTCACCGGGCTCGGCGCAGACGTTGGTCTGAGTGAGACCAGTGACACGGCCCTCAGCGTAGTTGACAGTCGCGCCCAGGGCGCGGACGGTACCGCAGAAGACACCAGTGGTGGAACCGGAACGGCAGACGCTGGCGCCAGTGGCGGCGGCGGTGCTTCCAGAGATGGCAATGGTGCCACCACTGTAGTTGTTTACGACACCCTGGTAGGTGTTTCCGCTGGTGGAACGGACGAAGGCGTAGTCGTTTCCGGGGAAGGACGAACCACTGAAGGTTCCAGTGCTGGCACCACCGGTGGTGGATGCAGCGGCGCCGGCAGTACCGCAGTGACCAGCGGTGACGAAACCGGTGGTGACAGAGAAACCGACAGAGCATCGGCCGCCACGGTTGATGAGGTATGCGTCACCACCACGGACGGTGGCAAGGACGGTTGGCAGGGCCTCAACAGTCTTGACCTCGTACTCACCCTCGACAAGACCGGCCTTCTTGGCGAGGTCAGCAGCCTGGGTACTGCTGCTGGAAAGCGCCTCGAGCACAAGCTTGTTCGAGGCGACATCGACGTAGTAGGAGGCGATGCCGCTGGCAGCCTCCTCAGATCGCTTGCCAAGGGCGGAGATGTCCATCTCGTCGAGAGCTTTCTTGGCGTTCTCGAGCTTCTCAAGGGGAGTGTCAACGACGAACGCCTTTGCGCCAGCGGCGGTGACATCAGAGGTCAGGGCCTCGTCGGTAACGGCGACACTGAGGTCACCGTCAACGAGCCAAGCACCAGCGAAAGAGGAGCCGGCAGCAGTGCGGAGCTGCTCGATGACATCGGTGGCCTTGAGCTCACGAGCAACACGGGCGTGGGCCTGAGCAGCGTCAAGTCCAAGGTCGCGCTTCATGGCAGCCAGGATCTCGGGGTGGAGGGTGTTGGCAGCGGCGGTAGGGGCGCCATATACAATGGGCAGGAAGACTGCGAGAGCAGCGAGGAAGCTGTTGATCTGCATGATGGCGGTATTGAAAACGAGACAGAAGAGGCGAGGCTGTGATGCTGTAGTGATGAGATCGAAGAAAGCTGAGTCTGCGATGTCGTTATGGAGATGGAACTCCAGCCCTACTTATACTCAGAGCAGCTCAGATATCACAGACGGTATCAAGCTTCGGTCATTGTCGTCCAAGGCAAAGGCCTAATGCTCTCCTTCCTCATTCGCTGCACGGTGATGCTGCGTGTCCCAGCAAGAGCGGAAAGTAGACCAAAACTGGCAATTCACAAGAGTCCTTAATTGCTCCGACTGATGCCAAGGGTCTCCTGCCACATTCGCCACAAGGTAGAGTTGCTTGTTTCAACCGCATCGGGAGGGTAAGCTCCAAAGGGAACTTCACAAGAGTCCAGCCCATAGTAGTTCTCCCCAACAGGCACTTGACAAGAAATCTGCCTCGTGATGTTACATGCTATCGAAACAGCTTTCCGGAACAGGCAGTTCGAGAAAGTGCATATACCCCTACGCTGTGCGATTCAAGTAGCCTAACAGGAAGGAGCGGGAGACGAGATAGCGAGCAAGTAGTGTATAATGGTGAGACTAGAGCCATGATACTGCATGGACAAATCATAGATAACGGCCCTTACACACCTCGGTAAATTACCTTCCTAATCGAACGTCTGATCCGCTGCCAAGAGTCGGGAGTCTTCCCGCCTGTGCAACCGGAGTGTTTCATTCGATAGGAGAGCTTCGCGATAGCTGACGTGATTGGCCTTCAGTATGATAGCGCCGGTACCTGGGCGGTTGGCCTTCTTGGCGAATCTGCGATCGTCGGGCCTTTCTGGCGGAGACTTGTTTACAATCTGGGGACACGAAAATCTTCCGCCTGAGTGAGGACAATAGCCGCTTACGCGTTGTGAGTTTTCGACGCGGTACGAATCTTTCAAATGCTCTTCTCATGCGAGCGAGACTGTGCATAGATTTGCTTGTATTCCTGATGGCGAACGAACATGTTTGGCTACCTAGGTATATCTTGAAAGTTGAAACAGGATGAGGCCAAATGCTGTTAAGCGAGCTAGCGAGCTTGCAAGCTTGCAGTAGGTATTATGCGCTAACGAGTACGCGATGGTAGGGATCTGCCCGGCTGCAGACCACAGGATGGCAGCTGAGTTATCGTCTGCGCTGCAGGTACCCACAAGGGTAGCGATGATATGAAGAGTACCTAAGTAGGCTGCCACTTGTCGGGCGCGTCACATGCACCCGAAAGAAATCCGAGAAGCAGGCGATTGTGGAACACCGCGCTTCATTGAGCGACAGAAGTGAGCAGCCGTCATTCCACGAAACCCAAAGTGCTAGCTTCCGTAATCTGCTACAGGAACAATGCATGCCATGTAAGCTCGCTGGAGCATGAATCCAATATCATCGCTTGTCGAGCATGCTATCGGCGCTTTGCAGACTGAGCGTAGATTACGCATTCATCGAGCGACGGTATTCCTAGGTTACGCGTGCGCAAGGTTTGAAGTTGGAGTTTGTCCGCGAACATCGACCAAACACGTGGCCGTAATACTTCACATACTCGTTTGGCTCTGGGGAATTGCTCGCGTCTTTGAGAATTACTGGGATGTCCGGCTCGACGTGAAAGATAGTCAAGGCTCGCACTCAAAAGTAAGTATCATGACGATGCCTCTGAACTGTGGGAGCCAGTCCAGTATGTCAGGCCAGTTACTGTTTACAAGGCTACTCTCATTCTCGACTGCGACGTCCACCAGTGGTTAGAAGCCTCTGTTTGCGACAACGTATCTTGATCCAGCAGTGCAAAATGTCGATATCGAAGCGGAACAAGAAAGGGTCTCCGCTACTGTTTTCAGATGCATGATCCTCACACGGCACCACTACAACATGCTTGACCTTCTGTGCCTGACGCTGTGCTTCATCCCACGACTCTTGACGTTTATCGACAGCTAGAGGGACTGGACATGGGGAGCGCAGCGGGCAAGTATATGTGAAAGGGCTTTGGGGGACCACCTTGGTCGATTGGCTCCTCGGTGACGGCGACCGAGCGGGGTGATTCCGTCCAAGATACCAAAGACAAGATAGAAAGGTGCAGCTCTTTTCGGAAGGAGAAGGGCGACATGTTCTGCGCGCGCGCTTGGTCCGTTGACGATTGAATCATGGGCGCATGGGGTTAAGAGCCTAGCTGAGATGTCGACCGGGCCGACGTGAGGACTCCAGGCTCTGATAACTCAGCTGATCGTCTGGAATACCTCAGCATAAAGAATTCAGGGCATGAATAGTTCGGCTTCAAGGCTGTGACTACCTGCGATTTGCGTGCGTGTAATGTTAGACATGTCGCGATGGGGTGCGAGTCGAGATAATCAGAGAGTTGCTGAAGGATTGTGGGGCGTTCCCCGTGCGCCACGGGCGCCACCCGTGGCGCGCGACATGGAAGGATGCGAGTGTGGAACATGGTTGCGATGAAGTGATTACGATTACTATTTACATGGAATTTGTATAGTGAGGTCTATGCGACACCGAAGACCTCAGTAGGCTTAACGTCGAACTCCTGGAGAGGTGCAACTGCGGCGTTGTAGATCATGGGGGCCTTGCCAGTAAAGTTGTATGCAGGTCTACACTTCGTCAGCAAAGAATTCACGACGCGCGACAAAAGCGCACTTACCGGTCTCCGTATGCGCCATATTCAAAGCTGATCAGGATCTCCCTTGGGTATCCGTCGACATCAGACTCTCTCTCGCTCAGCTTGGCGGCGACTCCGTTGTTCGAACCGTAGATGATGCGGCAGTTCTCGTACCAGTTGCCCTTCCTGTACCAACCGTTCTCGCGGCCTTCGCAGCGTGCCGTAACGCCAGCGATGTTGGTGGTCTCGCTTTCGACCCTCGGTACCGTCACGTTGAAGCGGTAGTAAGAGCCGGAGCGAGTCATTCCAGCTTCCCACGCACTCACGTGCCATGTCCAGCCCTCGGGGATGGCGATTTGGCGTTCTTGAACGACTGGCTTTGCGAGCGCACCGGCGGAGGCGGCTGAGAAAGCGAGGAGGGTTGTGAATGAAACCATGTTGGATGAATCGGAACTGGTCGTTGTGTTTGAAGAGTTGGGGTGGATGGGATTGTGTGATGAGTTTGGATGTGGTGGATGTCGAAAAGTTGATGTGGAATACTTTATTCTTATACTTCTTACTGCTCACAGCGTAATCTCTAGACTTCTCGACATCGTCATGTCTTGATTTCCGAGCGTACCGAAACGCATGGGTTGGGCTGTTTGGCCGAGCGCCCAAGCTTCTTCGTGATCATGTATGCCCGCAGCGTTGGTGCTGCCGATTCTCGACATGAAGATCAACCACCTCCATGGTTAGATCGCACTGCTTGGACCCTGCTGAACGTCATTCAATAATGTTGGAGTGGCGCAGATACGAGGCTGCTGCGAAAATCCAGTGGATTTAATGGGTGTGACTTCGGGGTAATTCCCTTTTGGCTTCGGGGTAATTCCATATGTGTCCATGCTTGTGCTATTTTAGGGACTTGCGCGCTGGCACCCTCCCGAGGTCCTGACGTCTTTCGCTAACTTGGAAGCGGTTGCCTCCACAACAACCCCACATTCACGAATGGACGAGCCTGCCGAGACGCGAGCTGCTCAGTTGTCGCTGGCGTGGGTACAGTCGCTTTCACCAGCAGATCAATGCGACATACTATTGTCACCTTTCGCACTCATCGCTGGCAAGAGCAACGTGTAACTCCACGCATCGTATTCGCAACACTGGCCTCGAGTAGATTTTCCGCCACTCGCGAAATCTTGTTCGGGAAACTTTCCGCCACATTGGCATTGGTCGGCCACCCAATGCTCGTTATGTGACCATCGCAAAGTCGTGCCGATTGCTCGGGAAGCGCTGATGCTTTGCGTGATATCCAGTCTGCAGAGAATCTCCGTGAATTTCACGTTTCTTTACACGCAGGACAAAGACATGTTCCACGCGTCAATGTCCGCAATTCTCCAACTCGACCCTTACCCATCTTGGAGCTGCGACAAGAATGAGACCGCTTCTTCTCACGGGATCTCGGACAGCTGACATAAACGATCCTAGGGGTTGTCAGCTTTCAACTACCGAGAACATCAGACGTTGTCGTTTCGCCGTCATACGGCGCCGAGATATTGCAGGTTACCATTACTCTTGTTGAATAACTCACTTGTGGATCCAACATCGTATAACGACTTCCCCACCGTCCCTGTGAGCGGACGCTCCCTTCCATGCCCCACTCGTATTCGCATCACTTCCCGCAAACGTGGCCATGGCAGTGAGAGGGTGGTGGCATGATATTGTGATATCACAATCGACCAAGTTGACGTAAACACAGAACTTAAATGCACCAAGCGTACATTGTAGGCCAGTCGGAGGGGTGTTGTTGCATATTGTTCTTATATGTTCTTGCACATCGGACCTCCTTTCATTGGTAAGCTACACGAGTTTGCCCACTCGTCTTATATGATACTGAGACGCTTGGCAACAAGTGGTACATCTACCGAAGGTATAATATAGATCTGTGGAAGAGACCAAGCAGCTCAGCTGTTAGGCAAACTTAGAGGCGATACCCCAGGTACTCTTGGCTGGTACCTAGATATGGGATCGATGACTAGATGCTATTCGGAAAGCGACGCAAGCGTTATGCATGTGACGAATGTCGCATGTGCATAATAGCTCCATAGACATGCCTTCAATCGACGATGGGCATGACATGAAGTGTAAAGATGCACGCTACTCTGATAGTAGTGACATGACTTTCTTTACGTTAATATATGCTTTTCGCTCGCACCTTTCACCTGTCCCTAACTCACGTACGAGGACTTCCACCTCACCTTGTTTGTGTACAGTCACCGGGAGATGACTTGCCAAAGCAGGTGACACAATGCCACTAATAACTGTTCACATTCCCAGCCCCAATGACCCACAAACCCTTTTTTGTAAATTCGCCCTTAGCAAAAGCCATTCTCACCAACACAGCAACCATGACAACTGCTGCGGGTGTTCTTTACTCTTTTCGAGAAAGTCATACTCGACCAAGTTCGACCCGTTCCTTTCGAAAAGCCCATCAATTTGCTCGCGCGAAAGATAAGTACGGAGCCGCCCAACGCGTAGGGTTGCTTGCCTCACTGGTCATCAGCAGGCCCATGACTTGCATAAGTCTTGAAGTAGGACAGTTAGTGTCCCTGAAGATACTTCAATGCACTAACAATATTTTAAAACAATGCTGTTTGCGCTTCCGTGAGCTCGATCATGTCTTCTGCTTCGCGTTTCGGTCGTGTGATGTGTCGGCCAACTGACCGTATTGCGGCGTGACCAACGGTTGTGTTACCACGTGAATGACTCACAGAAGCCCATCTGTACACTTGCTTCATCGCTTAAGTATTAATTTGATAGTGATGGCATTGTGGTGCCAGGAAATTCGAGAAAGTATCTTACGTCTCAGTATCCGATTCTTGTCGCCTAGTCACCCCGGTTTTGCGAGCGTTTACCCGCCGCACCCAATCGAAGAATCTTCCTGACAACTATTAATCTAAAGGCACATTTCGAATCTCATGAGTGGTCACGAATCCAAAAAGCTGCCTTCTGGCCTATGTAACGGGTTGGCATTTCCCCGGCCTGCCTCGGCGATGGCTCGGTGTTGTCGACACGCCCGAAGCAGTCGCGGTCGTCGCCATCGCAATGAGGGTATATAATGACGAAAAAGTGGCGGTACTCATTCTTCTATCAGACATATCACGTTTCTTACTTGGAGTCATTCTTCAATACTGCCCTTACACTACCTTCATCTTATCGCATCATCCAACCATGTCCACTTCAGCATCGTGGCCATCAAGTCGTGGTTCTTCCATCACAGTCGCCGCTCGGCGTCCTCAATCGAGAAGCCAAAGATCCTGCGCCTTAATCGCAGCCCTGAAGAAGCCATTCCAGGGTTGGTCGAAAGAGTTGCTGCGTGCACGAGATCACGATGACGATGACTACAACTTCGCAAGCGGCCGAAGGCGCGGATTCAAATCGAGAAATTACGAAGCTGGCTACTGAATGCAATGAAGAACTGGTTCAAAGGAATGGTGGGCTGAATTAATGCCGCATATTAGAGGAAATGGAAGTTCTCGTGGAACATTTGCTCCTCCCGCAAAGACTTCTCTTCCCAAACTAGGCCACGGCGAACAGAACGCCGCTGGCGTAGAGGAGGCTACAGCACGTGCGTTAGAACCGCGATAACATCTTACGAATTGAAGGGAAGTGTTGACATTCTATGAGGGAATACAATCATCTTGCAGTGGTCGATTCAGCAAGTGAATCCTCGCCACAAATTACGGAGAATGACGTCACTGCATCTAGAAACAAATGTCCACCACGTGCACGCTTGCCTGCACAACAATTGTTGAACTGTTCCATTGCTCCGAAGGTCTGCTTGTCGCCTCCACCCTAGAACTACATCGCATTTCATATACTGGCTGGTAGTTATTTAGCGTCTTCAATGCTCACCGCTGCTTCTGACCATGGTTGGGCGGGATGGACCTAATCTCAATTGCGAACCTCGCCGTGCCCCGTCACCACTTCGAACAGGCTTCATGCATTTGAATCGCGCATCGCCTGGTCGAAATACCCCAGCTTCTCCTGATGAACGAGGACACATTCTCCAGTGCGAACCATGTCGCGCGTTCTGCATGAAACAAGTCACAAAGGACGCCACGACTCGGGCATTTCCTTTTCTGTCACTCGTCCGCCACTCATCGCTTCGTTGACATGGAACTCAAGCCTCCGCCAAGATCGCGATTTCAAGCCACTGCAACTCCTTGCTTTTAGTTTGCCTTTCTCCATGCCATTGGCGACCGTGCGGCTCATCCATGCTTTATGATGCGCTGGACAAAGCTTGACGCATCGCCATGTTGCTGTGAATTTCTCAAAGTCGCGGAATCAGTATTCGCAAAGTTTCAAAGCTTCGAAAGTTCCAGCTACGCTTTTCTTCTGGACTCCCAGGAAGGCACATTACGAGATCTGTTGTGTTAGTCACTATGTCCGCGATACTTTACGGCGCAATCTTCGCTGCAGCCGCCAATGCTGCGAACATCACAACGTCCATCTGGCTGCCCGGCGCTGCTAATGCGGATGCAACATTCGTTGGATCTGTTATTGAACACTCCGGCGACTCGACCGTCTTGTCGCTCGCTTTTGCCGACGCGGCCATCACACCCGACCTCTTTCGCAGTGCCCCACAGCAAGTCACCATAGGTGGCACCACATACGTCGCCTACAATGTCAGTGCAAATGATGGAGGAGCCTCGCTTGCACCTGCGGATGCTTTCTCAATCACCATTGAACTTGAATGCCGAAGATCGAGTGGAGGCATCAGCGCTATGCCTACGTGCACGCTTTCGACGCTCGGCGCAGGGGATATGTTCGGCGATATTTGCGCTGGGATGACAGTCACGTCGTTACCAGGATACTGCACCGCTTCCAGTGCCATCGATTCGATAGAGACGTAGACCTTGGCCGGGGAGTCGCAATACTATATCAACAACTTCCCGCTGATTATTACGGCGGGCACTGAGAAGCTTGGAGCGTCGGCCGCTGCGACACCCAACGCGGGTAGCGTTTCGGTCACCACTGGAAGTACATCGCTAACTTCAGCGTCATTATCAATCCTATCTCCATCTGCGCAACAGGCTACCGGAGGTGCCGCGCCGATGAAGACCATGGCGCCTGCGCTGGCTGGTTTGGGTGCGGCTGTAGGTGCCTTCTTCTTGTAATCGTCAAATGTAATCAGCACAATTCTCAAAATGTTGTGGTTTTCGTAAAACAATTATATCAGTATAGAAACTCTAGGGTTAATCTACGCGCTTAGCGATCTCTTTCTCCTTCGTCGCCTTACGTTTCTAGTCCTTCATACACACGATTCGCTCGCCTTTCTTTCCAAAACACGTCCAGAGTCCGACGACGTTCAGGTGTTAAGGTTTGTATTGTGTTATTTCTCTCTGATAAATTTGACTCTGGCAGTCTTCTCTTGCGTACTTTTTTGTTATTGACTTTGTGCCTCTCTCCATCAAGTAGCATCCTTCAACGCAGATGAGTGTGCCAAGCGGTAGATGTCTACACTTGGAGTCAACATCAAGAGACTTTGTCTTGATTTTGATTTTGCGAATTTCTAAGCTTTCTAGATCTGCCCATTGTTGGATGACCTGGGTCAGAAGAGAAACGAGTTCTTGCCTCGGCTTCTCCGATCGTATCAAAATTTCGGCTCGATGTGAGCTTATCTAGTATCGTAGGTGTACGCACGGCTTCAGACTTTGGTGGAACATGTACATGGAGTTTCTTAACTGTCTTAAGGCTTTCGCTGCCCTTATCGTGTTACCTAACATCTCCTGTAGTTCCCGATCGTTCCGGTAATTTGTAGATTTAGTCGTCCGTGCTGAACATTTGGGAAGTGACTGGGGCGTCGGCAGCCATGATCTAGTAGCATCATTGTGTGGATATCAGTGGGCAATAGATATTTTGGCTGGCGTGAGATTGTGCTTTATATACAGACAAAAGAGTCGTGTCATTGTTCTTCAAGTACAAACACATCGCTGACTGAGATCACAATCATCGCCAATGAATCATACTGACTCACTAGAGTCGATGCTTCTAGTGTGACTTGATAGTTGCAGCGCATGCGCCCCGCGCATGTTGTTGACTTGAAAGGTCATGCTAATCACAACACCATTGTAGAACCAATGGAACAGGATCTTCGCACATCAGATTGAGCACATCTTGAAGCGGCCTTTGGAACATTATTCTTTGTGATAGTCAAGCCTCTTCGAGCTGAAAGACTCTACGTGTGGGACAATGAGACCACCAGATGGCCATGACAGAAAGCATCAAATTTGTGTCATCACGGCAGTATAGCATGAAGTAGCAAACAAAATCTTTAGAAGAAATGAATCGATTTTTACTTGTTTTAGTAGTTGGGTATCGATCATGCGTACCGAGCTCTGTGTGACCAATGCTTTCGGAGAAGACGCTCATTACTCGCAAATTCCAGCCACCGCTCCTTAACAAAACGTAAAAAAAAGACATAAGAGACTTACGAGCTGTTTGTAAGACCATCGCAATCAGCCTCTGCTTGCCTCGTCTCCTTGCTCGTCTGCTACTTCATGCATACCATACGCTGTCCCTTCCTCCCGAAACACTTCCTGCCTTCGTCGTCTTCTTGCACGATTCCCTGATATACATGACCCTGACAGTCTTCTCGGTTGCATTTACTCCTTGAATGCTTTCCACCTTCCTCCATGAAGTAGCATCCCTCAGCGCAGGTGATACTGTATCGGAGATGTTGACATCTCATGTCAATAGGGAACAACGCCATTTTGATCTTGATGTTCTTGAGTTTGATGTAGTCCAAGTGCTTGCGCTCGAAGCAGTCCAGGTTTGGATTTGTGGCGTCAGATCGGATCATGGAGACATGCGCTTCGGCTTTGACTGGTGTGCGGGTGAGGAACTTTGGTAAGTGCTCGGAGAGAGAGTCGGGTCGGGGCGGAACATACACTGCGAGTGTGTATACGGTATCGGAGGGCACTGTTTCGCCCAGCGGATCGAAGTGTCCGACGTTTCCCATGTTGGCAATGGAGCGTGATGAGCTTTTGGTAGATAAGTTGTGGGTCTGGTTGCTTGTGGTACCCTATTTGGAAGCTTTTGTATGGATCGTGGTAGTGAGGCAGTGCTGTCGCTATTTGAGAACGATAAATACCGTGGCTAGCACGAGGTGGCGCTTCAAATGTACAAAGCAGTCGCCTCATTGTTCAGTGTGTGATTAGTGGCTAGCGTGGGTGCGCTGTGAAAGACAAACAGATCAATGTCTGGAACAATGCCGATCGCGTTGAAAGACAAGTGGTCATAGAATTCCAGGCTACCAATGCGCGGCCTCAATGACGACTCTGCGCTCTGACATCTCGCGCTTGCGCATTTTGCGAAAAACTGCGGATGTCGTTGTATCTCGCGAAAGGATCGAATTGTGACCATCTCATGGTTTGTTACAAGGCGAATCTAAGAAAACATTTTATGTATCGATAGGCGTTGAGTGAATAAGACGCAGTACTGCTTCATTGTATCACCACACAATAGTATCTATGAGTAAAAGCAACGCATTCGGATCATCACTGTAGTAAAGCATGGAATCGAACGTATGACAAGGAATCAACAAATCGATCTCCGGTCAGCTCCTCGACGCAGTATTGACTCCACAAAAACTATCCAGCCCTTTGTCCGAAAGAAGCGTATATTACGCAAGAAGAATAGTCCTTACTTCTTGTCAAAGCCCGACATTACTACCGCTTTGTACATTGGCAAGCGTTTCACCCACGGAGTCGGACCCTCCTTTGGTACCTCTGGCTTGTTGTGCGGAGTGATCTCATTCTTGTTGCGCGCAAAAGGACGCGGCTCAACTTGGTGAGTACGGCGACGTCTAGTTGGGAGGGGAAGACCTTGGACAGTGCCCTGAATCGAAGAATTGGCTGGGGAGTGAAACCACGACGACATCGAAGAACGAGCGTAGGCTGGAACTTCAGGCACGCCGTATGGTTCAATCCTGGCTATCTTTACCTCGTTTGTGTAGGTTGAGAGAAACGCGGTAGGTACGGACGATGGTCCGAGGAGTCCAAGAGCAGTTCCTGGCGCTGGTGTGACTGAGAGAGGAGGAAGGCCGACGCGGGTGCAGCGCGAATTCGAGGCTTGATGTCCTTGTAATTCGATGTCCTTCCTCTTTCCCGTTGCCTGTATAGCGGAGGCTTGTAGAGGGTGGGGGTGGTGATGGCGCTGGTGGTCGCAGTCGCTCTTCTCGTCGCTGCCATAATTTTCGTCGTTATCGCAGTCCTCGTCGCCGCCGGTTCCCTCGCCGACATCGCGGTCTTTTTTCATTCATCAAGGTCGGGGAGAGCAACGTGCTGTCTGCTGCTGTGGAGGATTCCGAAGGCGGAGTGCTGTACCCATCGGATGCGTCGACATCGCAGCTCACACCTTCCAGAACCAACCACACAGCGCCGTTGATCATCCCCTCAGTATTGAAGTCTGGTGTAGTAAGAACATTTGGGATTGTTTCGATCACTGAATCTGGCTTGACGATAGCTTCGGGGATCGTGTCCAGGTGCTCGTCAGCGGCGGGAATGGCATGAGCTGGATCTTCTCCATCGGAAGTGCCCAAAGACCGCGTGACATTCGTTGCAGGCGATGTCATCCTCGCTCGCGTCTCGGTGCCGGGGCAAGATGATATGGGAGATTTCGTAGTTTTGTTCGGGACTAGTGCAAGACGGGCTGTGAGTGACTCCATGGACATCACTCGATTACTAGCTCGGGTATTGGGCTGTTTAGCGCTTCGTTTGTGATTTGGAAAGATGTGAGCCTTGACCTTCCTGCTACACATGGCTGATTTCTTCATGGCTAGGGAAGCGTGCGCTGATTTGGGGGTGCTTGTAGTTGTAGGGAGAGTTGCAGAGTTGTATGCGGATGAGGAAAGTGATCGTTCTTAAGTATGAGTAGGAGATAGGATTCAAGCAATCACTTTTGTGGATAAACAAACCCTGCAGCGTCAACTCATTGCTACCATGTCATGGCACTTAGTGAAAGACAAAATCTGGTAGTCAACATGGTTACCGAACAACCTCAACACGAGGCTGACATACATTGTGCACGCTCGGAACTCAATAAACTTACTATGCACAGCATTTGCGTGCCAACCAACCACTCCTGAAACGAACGAGGCTTGCCCGCGATGCTGGTATGTAGATGAAGTGTGACAACCATCAGCGCGACGCAAGGGATGCCTATGCAATTTTAAGATTTTTTCTGAAACGTAAGAACATCCAAACCTCAAAATGGAAGTGGCCATGCTGGCGAAAGGATCTTTAGCTATCTGAACTGGAGCGTCAATGATTACGCTAGGTGTTGTACAAACGACAATGATCTAGTGACCACGCAAACAACTTCACGGCTCTGTTGATTCACAACGACGAATGGTGAATCGCAAACATCATTCGCCAGCATGTTCATCAGCGTATGCGCCCTCCAGGTCATAACGGTATGTTCAACGAGAAAGCTTCCATTTGCGCTGCAATAACTGACTACCATGGAGAACTTCATCAACACCCAGCTTCGCCCAGCGGAGACTTGCCTCATTTGCACCGACGTCTTTGGTAAAGACCACCAGCCTGCCGCATTACCCGGTTGTGGACATGTCTTCGGTCATCTCTGCATCCAAAAATGGATGCGCACAGGTCGTGGGAACAGCAACTGCTGTCCAAGTTGCCGACGTGCCATGTATGTTCGAGACACAAAGCGTTCCTTCGATGCCTCCTCAATCTGGAAGGCACTATGCGAGCAGCCTCCAGAGCGGCTCCACACGTTCATGGCTCATATCTGGTCTGGGGTACGAACCTTATGGCAGCGCAAGTCCAATGGCAAGTTCACTGTGACCGAACTCCTAGATGTCGCCATCATCCCAGCTCTCGTACAGACTGCAAACCCTAATGACGCTCGACGAGTTCTCGACAACGATCCTCTTCTCGACTGTTACAATCTCATCGCTGCATCCTGGGACTCTCTCGGTCGCCCGGACGTTGCGATTGGTCTTGCTATCCCCCTCGTTCGTCTGACGCGTTTGATGTCGAGCGCGAGCAGCACAGTGCCGAAGTGGCTGACGACAGTGCCACGAACGAATCGCTTGTTTTGGAAAGCAAACGCGTCTCTCGGCCTCACTGATTGCGACATATCGTGGAATACTATCATAAGTGCGTCGCAAGATGTCACTAGCACTGCAAACTTTTCACTTCTACATCTGTACACGGTGCTTGTCTCTCAAAGCATCAGTCACAATGCGCAGCCAGATGTGTGGCCGACGCGACGGCACGAAGTCATGAACCTGGTGGTTGACCGGTGTTGCAAGAAGATTGTCGGAGATAATTGGACTGGAAGACCGAGCAATGAGTTTAAGGATGTGCTTGTGGCCGTGTTCGAGGATTTGAGGAGGTTTCAATTGAACAAGAAAAAGCGGAGCTTGAGAGGGCATGATGGCGAGGAAAGTGTGGTGAAGGGTATATGGGCATTGGCTGGCTGGAGCGTGAGCAGATGATCAAGCATGACCTTGGTCGGGATGTAAGTATTCAGAAGAGGTGGGGCCGATACGTGGCCTTGTGGGTCTACAAAATCATGCTAGTCGCTGCAGACGTTTGACTGGTCGCCAGCGCGGCCTGTCTGCTTTGTATTTCTTCCAGCCTCAACTGCCGCGTATGCGCTGATAATCCCGTCATGTTATATCGCTACTCTACCGCATATCGCAATAATCTAAAGACCAGTAACATCTTCATAGTTCTCGCTTATGAGCTTACCAATGACAAGTTTTCATCTACATATTGTGCATGAGTGATCATTTGTGCGGAGAATAAGAGTATGTCATAATTGCATGCCATCATAAAGCCTATAGAAACGACACCCGAGCTCGATCGATCTTTCGACTAACTCTTCAGAAGTGACTATTGTCTGGAACAAAAACGTGAACATGATTAACTTTTGCTACACCACTGCTATCGTAGCAACACTCTCATTCAATTCCATTGCAACAGCCGAATGCACACGCGCAGGCCTCCTGTCCGCCGCGCAGTCGTACCTCGCCGCCCAAACCGCAGGCAAGCCTGGCGCTCTCGCCCTGGCCACGACGAACTTCACCTACCAGCAAAACAACAAAGTTTTGGACATTGCTAAAGGCCTCTTAAGTACGCCATACGCTATAACACTGAACCGATCAACCGCCGACACCGTTGCGTGCGCCTCCTACACAATGTGGATCAGCACCAGCGGTGCCAAACCATTCGTCGTATCCACACAGCTGCGCCACGCGAACAACGATACCGGTACGATTAGCATGATCGACACCGTCGCCGCAACAACCGGGGATTTGTTCTTCGACGCGAAAAAGACCTTAGGATACATCCAGAAAGAAGATTGGAGCGACATTGCCGAGGGGCAGAGGCCGAGTAGAGAACTTTTAAAGAAAGTCGGTGATGCGTATTTAGATATGTGGACGGATAAGAATGCGGCGGATAGTATTCCGTGGGGAACGCAGTGTGAGAGGGTGGAGGGGAGCTGTAAGTTTTCATCGTCGCGGAAGGATGTGAGAAGGGTACTGACAAGGTGATGCAGCATATACGAGTCCTTGTGGCGCATCGCTTCCACGCGGTGGTAGTGCGAAGAAGAATGGCTTGAGGCGATATGTGATTGATGAGGTTATGGGTAGTGTTGACGTGCTATGTCAGTTTGATAGTTTGGGTGCGTGGCCGGATAGTCATGAGATCAGAGTCGTCGATGGTAAAGTGAAGTATGTCCATACTGTGACGGTAATGAGGGGCGTTGGAACGTGAGCGGAGACTTAGCTAAAGAGCAACATGTTGCGTTGAACATCTCCGAATTTTATTCAGAGCAATTGAGCGAATTGTGTACGAAGCTGATTTGATACGACATGCAGTACAGTACGTACATCATTCATGCTACAAGCGCGAAGGATACATCATCTAGTCTACTCATCTGCGACCTTGATCTTGCCACCCTTCTGCCCAGAATTGCCCATGACATAACCCACCCTGCATCATGTAACGCCCAAGATCAGGCGGCAACACGAATGGAACATCCTGCCCATCAGGTCGTAGATGTGGTCTGCAGAAAGGCGCATACTCCACCGCAAGCTTCTGCGCTCCCTCCTGGTCGTAGGACACAAGAAATACATCAGTAGTCTCGTTGGGATTATCGCCATTCGGCAAATTGACAGGCACAAGGTCCGTTGCGAGCGTCTCATCTGTCATACTATTCCATGCTGATGCAAAGCCCATGACTTGTGTGTATCTTGCAACATGCACGCCCATGACGACGACCTGTAGAAAATCCGAGCCCTTGTCGAAGTCGAGAATAGACTTGCCCAACCAAATGACGTTTCGGAAGTGAGCGTGCACTTGTAGCGTCTTGACAAACCCAACTGCGATACTACTGAGCTTGACGTTCTCGAGAGTGATATCGGTGAGGTTTGGCCACTCGGGCTTGCAGTCCTTTGAGCCGAGACGCTGTAGATTCAGTGATCCGTTGAGATGAGGGTGTGCGCCCGCGAGTCGCAGTGTGCGCATATTCGTGAAGCGGTGTATGGTACCTGGATCGCTAAAAAGCTGGTAGTCTCCCATGTCGTGATCTTCTGATCTATTCAAGCCGATGTACTGGATGTCAATATGATGGAGCTTATTGTTCTTTGGCCACTGCTGGTCATCATAACCATAAGCGAACGCATAAGGGTGGAGAGTTTTGATGCGATGAGTGAGTGGAGCTTTGCGCAAAGGGTTCTCCAGAGCGGCATTGACCAAGAGATGGACGTGTTCGACTGATGGGTCAAGAAGACTCTGGGATGTGTTGGTCTTCCAGGTGCAAGATCGGTGCTTCAGAGATGTTTTGAAACTTCTATGTTTAGGAAATCATCCTCATCATCTTCATCGTTCATGTCGGCGGTCTGTTCGATGACACTTAACATTGCTCGACGGGGCTGGTACCCCTGTCGCGCATCTTGAAATCCGGGGTGATATTCGATTGTATCAAGATTAACGAACTTCGTTGCGATAGCTTCAACCGCTGTCAGGTCTTCGTCATGCACAAGGAAGTGTTCAATCGCGTCCACGTAGTCAATGTATTTTTCATAAGGTGACAGTCCAGGATGTGCGACTTCCATGGTGAGAGCGGCGATACTGTGAAGACCGAGATCATCGAGAGTGGCAGGCAAGATGTCTTCATACACCACTCTGCGAACCCATTCCGAGCTCTTGTAAACCTGGCCCTTGGCTCCTCCAACATGGTGTTCAGCTACAGCCATATAGTCCATCCATCCTTCTGGGGTGTGCGAAAATGTCAGATTCTGGTAAAGATACTGAAGCGTGTCGCCGCGCATATTGGAGAAGCCAATCTGGGTACAGGAAAGTCTCATATTTGCTACGTCGCGTACATTGTCCAGCTGTCGATAGATGTTGTCGATGAGTTCGACAGGAAGATTCACCAACAGTGATGTAACATGAGACGGCCCAGGATTCTGCGGAGACGCTAAGGCGGCCCATTTCGACGAAGTGTTCTTCTCCAGTGACATGGCTTTTAACTGCTCGGAGTTGGCGTGAAGGCGACTTGAGAGGCACACGTTATGAATCACAGTTTGACTGAATAGTTGAGCTCGGAGCAGTTGAGAAGATGAGCAAGTGAGACCTATGGAAGAGATCGAGGAAGGATGCTTATGTCCCCGGGATCCCTCCGTTCGCAACACACTGTGACCTGTTCCGCAAGTCCAAGTTCTTGATGAGTGATTCGGCAGTAGCTCGGTTGCCTTCGCGAACATCGTTCAAAATATTCAAAGAAATGCTGTGAATGTATATATGACAAGGGCGAAAATTCGTGCGACAAACCATAATGTCCTATGCTGGTGCACAACAGACAAAATTTGAACGGAGCAGTTGAAAAGCAAGCATAAAGCAAGGTGATCGTATTCTCAACTTTAGCCATAAGTACTGAGTCCAACCCTCTCAAACGAGTCACTTACCTCATCCTTTCACTTCTTCCCACCCATACTCATCTCTCCCTACTAACCGCCACACTCCCCTTCCCAAGCTACAAATACGTCCGACCTCCTGGTGCAGCGTCCCGAACCTCCTTCAAATGTTTTCCATGTTCCTGTAAGACCTTTGGTCCAGTCTTCTGCGCCTCGCCTTGCCGCAGCGCATACGAGTACCATGTTTTGAAGCAGTCTTTTTGGTTGGCGGTGGGGTAACGCACGCCTTTGGCGCGGTGGGCTTGGAGCATCATTGTTTCGAGAGAGCGGGTTGTTGGGGACATTCTAAGTGGATTGATGTAACTGGTGGGGTTGTGGAAGGGAGTTTGGCGCGTGTGAGATTTGAGACGATGGGCTATTTCGAAAGGGGATATGGTTTGGGTGCGGTGAAGAGCGTTGGCACGTGCGGAGTCGGGCTCGGGTGCGATAAGGCAGAACGCTAATATATATATAAGATTGTGTTCAATATGTATGTCCAACAACAATGATGGGGAATCTAGCCCAGAAGAACGGCAGCTTACATCAAGGTCTTATGGCTTTCTCGGGTCTCCATGTCCACGTCCGTGCGCCACCACACATGTACAAGCATCCCAACTGCACCCCAGATAGCTGCTGGTTTCTGATAGGCTGGCAGCTTGACGCGTCCAATAAGATATGGTCACTCCTAGCGTTATCTACAACACGCGTACACAGCTTTTGTACGTGGTTACGCATCCAGTCGGCTCGCAGTGTGGAAGCGGAGATGATCTTATAGTATCCCTGTTCGGAGCTGGGTCATACCTCCGTGTAGACCTTGGACGCCGATCGGTATCCTGACGTCCGAAGTGATCTTCTTCTAGGCGCGCACACGAGCAATATCTCTCGAGGTTGGTATCTGAGGTTATGGAGGTACGCATGCGGCGTTGTTGTGAGAAGAGTAAGGCCGATTGTGGGTGCGATGCATCGTCAAAAGACGTGGAAGAATGCTGGCGTCAACGACCGACCACCGGAGTTGAAAAGAGGATTGCTTTCAGTAGCGTTGCGAGGACATCAAGATCGCAGCGATGTAAGCGATGTAGGTATGCAGCTTCGGATCGCAGCTCATGAAGAAGGCGGGGTATGTAGATATTGCGAGCGGATCCTACATCAGGCGCTCGGAACCGCAACAGCATCCTAAAAACAAGCTCAAGCTTTGTTCCATGCATCGCCATACTTGATTGCGCTGGTGGGGATCTTTCCCCAGAGAGTATCGACGACGTCTGACTTTAGTAGTTGTTTGACTTTATAGCCTCTGAATTTGACAGGATCAGGGCCAAGCATAGGAAGATCGATATCCCCTTCGAACTCGAGACCATGGAGATCGTGGAATTCAATCTCGCCCTCACAGCCAAGGATCGCCCCTTGCCGCATAAAAAGATCCTTCTCGTCCTTGAGTCTGACTTGCATGAAAAGTCTGGCGCATTTCGAGATGTCGCATTTTGCCTTTATACTCCGGGCATTGTATTGCGATGACCGTATGCAGGGATTTCCGCAAGTTGAGAGATGAGCATCATTGGCTTCGTCTTCCAATCTCTTGATTTCCATGTTTTTCTCGGTTGGCTGCAACCGCATTTGTTGTCGGTAGCACCAGTCGGCAAGAGAGTGCTCGTCGATGCCCATTGCTGCAGAACCCTTAAAAAGGCCGAGATCGATGTCAGCCTCGAACACCCCTTGATGTTTTGTGTCACTATGGAGAATTCTTATTCTTATGACGAGCTTCCCTTCGAGGCCTGGGTATCGTTGTTCGATGACTGGACAACTGATTGCATATTTACCGGCAATCCTCGAGTGATAATCCGTGAACCGATATTTCTCGATGTCCTGCTGCCAGCGCGATTTCCAGAGAGGGCCAAGGCCATCTGGCTGAAGCTCTGTCTCTACGCGTTGCTCCGTCTTGACAACTGGCGCCTGGCAATCCGGTTGATCGCGTGCGGGCCTCAGGAGGGCCACAGCCAGAGGTTGCGCACGATCTGCAGTGGAGGCCTTGGGTATACCAGTGACACGGGCTCTCTTGCGTGAAGATTCCCCATGCGATTCCATCGGGACATCATCCTGTTCCCGTTTCCGGCCTGTGTTCGTCGACGAGGATGCGTTCTTCGTGTTCCATTCCCTCTCGAGTTCGCTAAAGATACTCAGAGGGGCATGGCGAAACTGATACTTGTTTAGCGTCGATATGAGTGTGGTTTGCGATGGTCTTCATTAGGCGTTGGGGTGCGTACCGGCGGGCTTTCTCCGCCATTGCAGAAACGTTCGAGTTCCTCCATCATCTCATGTTTGTAGATGGGGACGGACAACTCGGGCAAGCTCCAACCCCAGAATATCCTCTGTGCCTTCAAATATGCTACTACTGGTTGTCGACGAAGCTCCTCAGATATGGCAGCAGGAGAACTTTTGAGGTAGCCGTTGATGGTGTGTGATTCCCCATTGTAGGCGAATTTGTTGCCTTTGATCGTGCGATACGTTGTGTTCTCAGCCTGCGACATTTTGGGACCGGCGTGAAGTTGCGAGTTGGTCGTGTACTTGCGGAGTCGCGCGGACGCGTTTCTTTGGATCCACAATCCATCGCGTGCGCACGTGCCTCCCTCCACAAATTGACAAACGTCAGATCTTCATCGCCCTTCGTGGCCCTTCACAAAGCACGATTATCGACTCGCTGCTTGCTTGCACTGAGGTCATATGTGAATTTCTCCATCGATGGCGTGGAATTTCCAATTTAATACTAAGCTTCACGTATCCGACATTGCGAATGTGATGCGGTCGTCCGTCGATGAGCGCGCTACATCCGCACTACACGAAACGAACCTATCTCATCATGAGCTCGTCACCTTGAGCTTCAATTCCAGAGCATTGCCAACTTCACAAAAATTAGTAGAGTACACAGTTCGTACAGCAAACCCATGTACTTTCCTTTGCATTCCAGACCGACCACCAAACTTGGACCTAGCAACAGTACCCCATGCGCCAGGTTTTGATACGGATCGTGGCTCCCATCTCCGTACGGTAGTTTGATATGGTTTCGATTTACATCGCTGTGTCGACGTGTGCAGTCCTGAATATTTAAGGTCACCTCCTGCACCCATTATAGATTTGCGTCCCCGCAACAAATTTCCTATAGCTTCAAATTCCGGTGCAATACTCATTTTCTTCCATCACTGAACTTCTGTCATGCATTATAGACACTTTGTCGATTTGAAGTGTATGGTTTTTGAGGAGTTGTCTCGTATTCACTTTCACCTCTCTTGGCTGTCATGGCCTCAACGTCGGCGAACATGACGGCACCGAATATCGTCTTTCACTTTGAGTCGATCCGTTTACAGCCTAGCATAGAACAGCTTGTCCGCCATTCGTGCCCTCTTGTCCGCTCACCTCGCTGCCACAAGTTCTGACTACCTTGACCAACCGCCGGCTCTCTGACTATCGGCTCTCCGAAATCACACTACAAAGCTCCACGAAGTCCTTTTCCCTCAGCCAATGACATAGTCTACTCTCGATAACCGACTCCAGCCCGCCGAAAACCTTCGAGCGAGCCCCAAACACACCCGCACAGGTACCCTCTCCACAATGGTCTCCAAGCACAGCAAGACGCTCCGCCAGCAGGCGCTTATCCGAGCCGAGAAGTTCAAGGAGGACCAGGAGCAGAAGGCCCAAGGAGAGCGCCTCAACCACCGCACATGGTATGAGATCACATACAACCTGGTACGCGCGATCACTGACAATATATGGTTTTAGACGCCTCCGCTATGGCCACTGGTACCGACATCAAGATCAATCCTGCCACAGGGCGTAAGACCCACCTCGACGGTAGGTTCTCTTATGGACGCATCCGTACGTAGATGTCTAACATAAAGACCACAGGCACAGTTCTCACTCCTCGCGCTGCGCACCTCGTTGACAAAGACGCTTCGCTGGTGACAGAAAAAACATCGTTGAAGAAATCACTGGCACACAACAAGAAATGTCGACATCCTCCAATCGCCCCAGCACCCCGCGACGACCCCAACGTCGCCCGCCGTGCAGCTACCAACGCCGTCCGCGCAACCGCTCTGGCGAATCTCACTCCACTGCCTATTGTAGGATGTGGTCAGGAAGCTTCGTACTCACCTGCGCAGCGCGTGCCGGCCGCCTCTGTGCCAACTTTCACGGGTCAGGCCGGTAGCAGCGCATACCCTACCCCAGACAACTACGGAAATCCGTTGACACCGATCGCATTCCGCCAAGAGACTGTGGAAGACAAGGCGAAGAACGAGCCTATGAAGGCACCGTTCTTTTCAGCGTTCACCGAGTCTGATGGTTCGTTCTTTACCTTTGGCTCTCCGACGCAGACAACTACCAAGGTCGATGCGATGCTTGACTGGATCTTTCCAGCCTCCATGACTAAGCCTCTTTCCGATGAGATGTCGAATAAGAGCTCGATCTTCTCAAGCCATTCGACTCCGAGCATCTTCGACGTACTCGGAAAGCGCACAGAGGTAGAGGTCACCGAGATCAGATCGGAGCATGCGACTAGTACCGAGCCGACAAAAGAGGATTGCGCATCCCTGCACTACGAGGAACTGGGGGAGTCGAGCGACACCTCCGGCTCAGTCCCTGCAAGCCCAGAGTATGAGACTCAACTGTCAAAAGCATCCGAGCAGCCAAGCGCGTGTGCGTCTGCATTCATCGAGACTGATGCTCATCTCGAAGTCATTGAGGAGCCTGAGCTCGAGTTCACTGCACAAGAGTACGACTCAGTCGACAATGAAGTGCACCCTCAGAACCTGGCGCGCATGCTACACGAGTCCGCTTCTCCGATTGCCATACACAAGAACGCCCAAAACATCGTCGAGCTCTGGAACTCAGAGCGTATGTTCTTCGCCGATACAGATGGCTTTACTCGCCTGGTCGACATGCGACAAACCTTATATGACGTCGCCATCAACAATGATGATGTCGACTCGGACTTCGACTCGATTGCCTCGCCCTACAAGCCGATTGCTACCCCTCCTCCGTCCACGTCAATCGCTACCTCTATCGGCTTTGAATCGCCTCTGCGAATCGTCCAGGATGCTGGCATGACCTCGTCCAACGAAAGCGAAGACGAAGCTGACGTCGAGCGCATGTTCTTTGCAGCAACCAATGGACACACGCGCATTGTTGACCTCACTCAACCCATGTACGACATGGACATAATGCTCGATGATGGCGACTCAGACTTCGAATCTGAGTATTCGCCAGTCAAATCGAATGCTTCGCCGCGCAAGCTCGATTCGCCACTTAAGATGCACGAGGAGGCTAACACCTCATCATCTGAGGACACTGATGAGGATGTCAACATGGACGGGTTGCTAGGGTCGTTTCGCGCCGATTGCACCTACCGTACGCAAGAGTTGGTCAAAGCTGAGGGCGAAGTCACACCTGACACTGATATGAGCTTCTCGGAAGATGAGGATGTGGTTGATCCTTTTCTGGAGTTCATCTCCAAGGAGGTCACCGTCCTCAATGTGCCAGAAGAAGACGCACGCTCATCTGAGCTCGTGGAGGCTACATTGGGCACAGAGTCTTTCTCCACCTTCCTCTCGCACCTCCAAGCCGCCGACAACGGCACGACAACAAATCTCGCAATTGTGGCCACCTTCTTGAAGCTTGTTAGCCTCGAGCGAGAGAAGCTTGGTGGGCGTTCTCTGCCGGCTTCATATACGGCAGGCGCAGTCATGGGGAGCAGCATTATACCGCATACCATATTCCTTGGGACGACGTCGCTTGCAACGTTCTTGTCTCATTTTAAAGATGATATGAGTTTGGATGACGTGCATTGCGTCTTTGGCTTGTTGAGTCGGGAGAATGTGCGGTTGAGGACTGTAGCGACGACAGGATTAATGGCTGCACTCGGGCGGCGGTTGGGACAGATCTAGAGTCTGCGATGATTTGGTGCTGAGTTTGGATTTTCGTCGGAGTTGCAATATCATTATGGCATTCTGGGTAGGAGACGCCTGAGATAGATTGAATAACATTTTTGCCCCTGAACTACAACATGAATTATGCCACACAAAAACAAAAACCGTGTCGTGAAACCACCGTGTCATTTTGCGTGCATGTTTGCTTCAATCCTAATAATTGTGTAAAGCTGTTGTTGAAAACATGAATGTAGATGAGTTTGGTATAACATGATGTATGATAGAAATACCGCCCATTTTATAATTTGCTGCTGCACAGTATAAACAGCCATAAGCTAATGCAAAATGCTGCTGTATATACCCGCCATGAAACACTCATGATACTCTGCCCCCAGATTTCCGTTGCCTTTGGAGACGCATCGCATCACTGTGAAAGGGGTCTATCACTCTACAACAAAATCGCACAAAACGCTGTAAGACAACAGCTACAATCACATCACCCTACCTGGAGCTGTACTGTGCAAGCTCATGCTCAATCGATGCGCTAGTGGATCCTAATTCGCTCTCCTCCCATGTAACCCCCCTCGGCCTCTTCACTGGACTCTCTCTCCACAACTTCGAAATAGAAAGCTCAACTCAAATACATCCCAAGCCCAAAAGCTCATTTTCACAAGAAACACTCTGTCTCTCTCTCAAATCTCTCACATCTGTTTCCAAACAGCCACCAAATTTCTTCCAAATCTCCTACACTCACCTTTCTCCCAACCTTTCAAGACCTAGAACAACCTACAGCTATGTCTTCCGTTACCAACTTCTCCCAACGCCGCCACCCATACCACCCTCAAGCATCAAGACCCAAGCTGACTCATGGCTCAGCAGAAGCTTGCCCGTAAGCAGGCCTCCAAGAAATCTAGAGCCCAGAAGAAGCAGGCCAAGAAGGCGAAGGCCTCTGCAAAAGTTCTTGCGGATGAAGCCGCCATGAATGAGCCCACCGCCCACATTCAGCAGACCGCTACTGTCGAAGTGCCGGAGACCATCACGCCAACCATCAATGGACAACTCCCATTGGCGGAGCACATATCCCCAGTAGTTCTTAATATCATTCAGAGGTCGACTGATATCGAGCAGATCTTGGAGAAGGAGTCATTTATTAGAGTGACCAACGAGCAGGATCTGGTCGAAGCCGTGGTCGAGATGATTCCTGTACCTTCCAAATCGCTCGCAGATATCGTGATGAGCGATGGCCGCTTCGGTCTCCAATTCGGCTTCGAAGACGCGTTCGATAATGCTGAGCCCCTTCAGAGTGTCGATACGACTGACGATCGCTCCAGCCTCCAAATCATACTCATCCTTGTGGAGCTCGAAGACAATGTTTTGCGACTCTGCGACATCGTGCAGGCTGAGATCTTTGCACAACAGGAGTCCTACGACGGAAACTCCAAGTCTCTTGCGGCCTCACCATCTCGCAATTCACCTGCAAGTGCTCAGGAGTTGCAGCTCAGTGATCCAGTCTTCTGTGGCGGCTAAGAGCATCGCCAGCGCCCCCGCTGAGAGACCGGATGACCCTGGTTGACATCCGTGTGAACCCAGCTACACATGGGCAGCATCTGCATCGCTGACATCATCGAGGGTATCGCTCATGCCCATACCAATCGACGACACCTACTCCAAGAAGTAGGTCGCTGAGGTGTTCGTTTCGTGCGCAAACCGAGAGCGCGAGATGGTCGGTATGCGGCCGTCTATGGGTACTTCAAAAGTGGGCAAGGCTCTACAGTCGCCCATTCTTCAGAATATCGTTCGTGTGGTCCAGACAAAGCTGGCGGACTTCCTGGTGCTGCTGGAGTTTGAGTACGGGCGGACGACTCTTCCAGGTGTCGTGCAGGCGTGCATCGTCAGCGCAGAGAAGGAGATGGCTTCTCGCGGAACCGCCGTGGGAAAGACGGTTGCTCGAGCGCTCGGCTCGTATGTGGGGTCGAATATGTAAAGACAGGTTCGAAATAGGACCCATCTCAGGTGGCTTCGGGAAGGATCGATAGTGTTGTAGTGGCAAATAGGGGAGGTTGAGGCGTTTTAAGTTTCCTTCACCTCACACGTTTGCATGACCTATAATAGCCCAATCACCAATCTCGTGATTCACGATGGAATATATAAAAAGGAAATGGAAATGAGGCTAATGTTTTTTCTGAAGGGGCAGTCAATTTGCAAAGATGACCTTATCGATGGGCTGTCTCCTTGTAAGGCCTATCTGCTGACGTCCTCCTGTGTTCTTATCAATCACGTGCACGTCTAATAGCCTATTACTTCCCAATGCCTAGTGTTTCGACCCAGAAAATAAGCTTCTCGATCTTGGTCCCTGCATCAGGATGCATGTACAGACATTCAGTCTTGGTGATAGCATTGACCTCATCTTAGATCTTTCGTGGAAATAGCTCTGTCGTACTGCAGGAGATACTGCACAACGCGAAATTCTGCTGTTCACAATAAAGTCTCCAGAGGAGCTTAGGACATCACTTGACTATGATACATACAAGAATTGCGGCACCAGTATTGCACCCAGACGTAGCATATTGAGTCGGGCATTGTTCATGTGGCACATGTAGCTCATTAAGACCAAAATGATAGCTCTTATAATCATAGCGATCCGACAAACTCTGCGCTGTCCCATTCTCTTTGATCATGCTCCGCGCGATAGGCGATAATATTCTCGTGTGCTAATGAGTACAGGAAAATGAATCTGTAGGTCGGCTTTTGTGTTGCAATCACAAATTCTCAAAGCAATCATGTAAAGGGTCAAAGTATCATTTAAGGTTCTAAGCTATTCTACGTGGTTTGATCTAAAGGTGTGTGTTCCCATGTTTGCTCAACTGATGATATTGACAATTAAGATAACAATCCCAGGCTCTAGCTCTCCATGAGGAGGTCGTTGGTTTCCAGAAGCCTCCAATTCATCTTTGAGTCGATTTGTACTTGCTATTAGTTTGTTCGTAGCAAGTTGATAACACGTTGGGGCCTCTTAAAGGCAATGTAGAGCACCTCGTTAGATTCGCGTCTTAAGAGATATCGTATCTGTTCACTTGATGATGGCCAATAGGTACAGGCATTTTTGACTACTATATACATCAATACTCTCAAGGACTGCTGGGATGCTCGGTGCCTTTTCGGCACAGCTTTGCCCCCATCATTCCATCCCGATGCAAGTGAATGTTTCACTGAGCCAGAGTCGCCCCATGAAAGATACCCCTTGCCCGTACGACACACCAAAGCGCCTGATCGTGATTGGAGCTACCTAGGACCGCAGGCGAGGGCTATCAGGCTCGCACCCTGCGCACAGACTCCTCGTTCCTCTCCTCTGGATACTTAATGCCCACCAACCTCGCCAGTTCTCTCTCCACCACCCTTGGCTCCTTGACTTGATCTACTCAACTCCCAGACTAATCAACCAGACTCTGATCAAGCTTCTAAACACGTTTCTCAACCACACAGCCACTTTGGACCACCAGCTCTCAGGTACGTGATCACTCTTGTCATTCACTCCAACGCCCAATCCGGTTTAGCCCGCCACGCCTCTCCCCTCCAGATCTCTCACAAGCTACACACCACCCAAGATCTTGCCCAAATCGCTTTCTCTCTACACTCTGGCTTTGATCAAGTCCGGAGACTGACATCAACCACAGCTCTAGCTCCTATCAGACAGTGTCTCACGAACGTTCTCTCTCTTGCACGTGTCCGAACACACGAGCAACATCCCTCCTCCTACACAACTCGAACTCACTAAGCCAATCGAAAAAACCACACACAATGGCAAGAGGAAAGTCCGACTTCGCTGCTGCCAAGCCCGACAAGTCCTTCTTCCAGGAGAAGGCCAAGGTCGCAGCTCCCACCCAGATCACTGACAAGCCGTCCACTGGACCCGCGCCTGTGAAGGTAGCCCCGGTCTCAATGGTCACCGGCTATGCCAATGCCGCGAATTCTGGCCTGGCTCAGACCTCGCACATCAACACCCTCACGGTGTGGAAGCAAAATGCGGCTCGCTCACAGGTTGCTCAGCCTACCGTGAGTCACCCCGGTTCCTTCGCCAACGTCGCCGCCGGTCCCGCTCCAGGTTCCATTCCTGCATTCTGGAAGGTCCAGGAGCCTAAGAAGAAGTCGAACGCCCGCAAGACTTCGTCATCGTCAAACTCCGCGAAGTCGTTGGCCTCGATGAACTCATCGCAGACTTCGGCGCCCCTGATTTCGCCCAAGGGGCCAAAGCCCGTCCCCGCCAACAACAAGAAGCCTTCTTGGCCATTCACGCTCACGATGGTGGCTCCCAAGGGCGTGCCAGCTCCACGTGAGCCTTCGAAATCCACTCAGCCGTCCGATGATTTCATGACGGCTGCTGCTCTTCGCGAGATTGATGACGCCAAGGTTCTGAATAGCGCTGCTTTCGGTTGCGCGAAGAAGACTCAGGAGTCGCGTCGCTCTACGACTTCCTCAAGCTCAGTGAGTTCGCCTGAAGCTGCGAAGCCTATCAAGGCCATCGAGCAGCCCGAGGCCACCCCTGCTCCTGCTCCGTATCGCGAGAAGTCGAAGGCTACAACGCCCTCCAAGTCCGTGAAGAAGCCTACTTCACCGACGAAGAAGTCCTCAGCGAACAATGGGCCTTCGATCAAGCTTGCGGGTAACGGTGGTGCAGCTCATCTGTTGGCTCCTATCTTGCCTGCATCCTCTTCACAGCCTGCTAAGGCCACTGCCATTACCAAGAAGTCATACTCTGATATGGTTGCCACCGTTTCATCTGCTCCGAGCGACAAGGCTGAGAAAGAGGCCAATGCTCTCGCAGCCCAGCCGAAGACCACGCAGCAGCTCGTTGCGACTGAGAAGAAGTCTCAGCGCAAGAACAAGAAGGGTGTAAAGAGCACGGATACTGCGGCTACCCTTCCCATTTCAACCCCGAAGACCGCTGATTTCCCCAAGAAGACTGACCACAAGAAGGTCGATGTGAAGGACGCGACTCACACCAAGGTCGACGTCACCAACACATTGAAGAATGGCGACAAGTCCACTCCTGTTGCAACACCCGCCGTTGCTTCAAACGTTGGATCAGTCTCCGTCTCGGCTGAGACCACTCAGCTGGCTAATGATGTCTCCACTCCCACCTTGGATGACGCCGTTCTGGATGATTTTGCACAAGGTACGTCCGCTACTTCCCGCCTCTTCTCAAATGATACTCACATTTCCCTAGATGCGGCTGCGCAGTCTGACGCGCAAGACGCCTCTGCGACCCTCAAGAAGGCTCGCAAGAACAAGAAGTCTGGCGCCCAGCGCAAGAAGGAGAAGAAGGTCCGCACTCCTGAGGAAGCCGCCTCTATTGCCGCGGCCAAGGCCGCTGCAGCTCGCGTACAGAAGATTCCGCAGCAGATCGCCATCATCAAGGGCCTTGCTGAGAGCGATGCGGCTGACCGGGAACTACCGATGGACGTCTACGATCTCCAAGACATTGCAGACCGGGACGAAGAGGATGTAATGGCGTTAAACAAGCAGCGTGCTGAGGAGTCGCTGCGAAAGTCACTTCATGCGAACGCGGCAAAGCCTGACGGCGAGCGTGTGATGATCAAGAACCTCCCATCGTACATGTGGTACTTTGACGCCTGCGCGCAGCCCATCCTTCAAGGCCGTGCTGCGAAGATCCTGAAGGTCATGAACGCAACTTCTCTAAAGGCCACTGCCAAGCAGATGCAGATGGCCAAGGAGAAGGATATGAAGATGAAGTTGGCCATTGCAGACGACCAGGTGCCCAAGACCTGGAATTCTATCCTGCCCGAGAACGGCTTCAACTTCGGCACCTCTTCGCTTTCTGGTCATTCGATTGTCTCCGTCCTGTCTCCAGTAGCTGCGAGCTACGATTTCGGCAACGCTACAGACACCCCCATCGTGTTTGGTGCGTCCACCGCCTTGCCTGAGATCGAGAAGCTGGAACCCACCAAGCTGGAGACTATCGAGCTTGAGGTCACTGAGTCGGAGAGCATTGATCTAGAGAGCACTGAGTTGGACGTCAGCAAGTCCACCGCTTCCATCGTCCAAGTCATCGAAACCTCAGAGTCTGATGACACCACGACCGACACCGACACCTCCCTGGCTTCTGAAGAAGAGTCGTCACCCATCGACGACGAGTCCAAGCCCGTCGCAATTCAGGATAAGATTTTCGAGCCCCTTGCCGCCACCACTGAGAACCTGGGCTCTTTCAAGACTGGCACTGCGTTGGTCCTAGCTGTGGCCGACGAGGAGTCGTACGCCGAGTCCAAGATCAATGAGCCTTACATGGCAGTGGCGATCTACCACGGCTTTGGTCTCCCAGTGGTTGCTTCTGCACCACCGGCTTCTCCTGATAAGATTGCTCTGGAGATGCCCCAGATCGCCCTCACCACCGAAGATCTGAAGGCCTTTGCCCCAGCCCTTCCGCGTCCTGTCTTCGGACCCTTTTTCGCTCGCAAGACCGTTATGGACATCCCTCTTCAAGACTCCGCGATTCGACTTGTAGCCTACATTGGCACCCTTCGACACGTTCCGGATGGTCTCCCTGCAAATTTCCATCGCTCCGCCACTCCCGCTCACGAGCCCGCTCAGCTCGAGCGTACCGTGACGGTTTACACCGCACCGCAGGCCGTCCCCATTGTTCGCCGCCCCGACAATCCCCACCGCATCATCAACACGCAAATCGGCATCGTGATGCTCGGCGAGTTCCTGCGCCAACTCCACAGCCCCGTCGCACCCACCTACACCATCATGGAGCTCGTTGAGGCATTCCTGGCGATGTCGAACTTCGAGCGTGTCTTTCTCGATGTTGGCGCGGCGCATCCGTACTCGGCGATTCAGGTGCGCAACTACAAGCATTTGCAGAGCCGTGTCATGATCGGCAGCATTAAGTTGTGCGACTTCCTGGCGGCGATGAAGCTGAACGATGATGGTGACGTGACGCTACGAGCGCTGGTGAATGGATGGGAGGCTTGTGCCGTCGAGGATGTGAAGGCGGAGGACTTGCACATGCAGGTCAAGGAGGCCATTGAGGAGGCCAATGAGGAGGAGTTGTGAGATGCAGAAGTCGAGGAAGGGGTTGCGGTTATTTTAGGGTTAATGTGTAGGGTGTTTTGATCTCTTGCGTGGCTTTGTAGCATTGTAGCTACTGGAATCTACGCCACCTGGATGCCATGTGAATGAAATTTATAAACGCGCGATAATGTACTGAGCAAGCGCACGGGTTAGATTAACTGTATCATGAAATCTGAACAATGTTAGCAGTAGAGCTTTGAGGATGCAAGTGAGTCTACACACTGCGTTATTGCCGTCGTCCTTCTGTATATGGAAATGTGTGAGTGTAGATATATAGGTTTTGAGTAGAGTTGACCATGGCTGACGCGAGGATTATGAACAGGAACATTAGCAAATTAACATGTGTTCCTCGGGTCCTTCGCATACATGAGCATGTGGATTTTGTGCGATGATGTGTCGATTTAGCCGTCTCCACGTATACGATGCGCTTGAAGAATGATTTTGTGAAGCAGATAAACCGTGCATTTTGAGTGTGGAGATTGAGGAAATCACGGTGCTACCGTTGGATCCGCAGCAATGGACGTCTCCGACAACGACAACGACCTCGCCCAGCCTCAAGACACCGCCAATAAGCCGTCCAGACACCTACACTCCACCAACCTACATCTTATCGAACACGCTCGTCCCTGTAACGAACTCCTGGGTCCCCTCTCTCCTCCTCCTCTCATCCCCAAAGTCTTCCGACCTGAACATCTGCACATCCGTCCGATCCTCCAACAAGACACTCGCCTCCGCCTCCGCCATCAAATCGAAGCTCTCGCCACTTTCACTGCCATTCGTCTTCTCAAAAACATCAACACCGCCATCCCACCACCTTGCCTGCTCGCCGATCCAGTCTACACCACCACTCCTGCGATCACGACGGACGACTTCTTTCTCTTCGAGTGGATACAAGGGCTGAGTTGTTTTCGGTGGCAATATGGTGCGTCGATGCCATGCGCCAATGAACATACCCTCCGGATCGACTTCGTTGCGCACTCGATTGTACTCATCCAGATCCGCGCCATACGTCTTCGAAAGATAAGCGTAGTCGACATTTTCGAAGTTCTTAGCCCAGTGCGGCCGACCATTGTATTCTTTCATTAAGTGCTCGAACGCCTGGTAGTAGCGCTCGCGACAAGGTGGGTCCTGGTTGTATGGACGGTACAGCGTGGCGTTGAGGTAAAGAGCGGGCTTGTCGGGGTAGCTTGTGTCGAGGTATGGACGAGGTTCACGGCCTTGGGTGTTTGCGACGCGGACTTCGATAGGCGAGTGGACGTATAGGCCTTTGGTGCTGAACGGAATGCCAGACGATTGCTCGTCGCCATGTAGCCAGTCTGTCAAACGGGAGAGCGCCTCAGGACCTTTATCAAGCGGGATGGACCATTCATTAACGAATTGCGAGTACAAGCAGTTCATGAGTAGTTCGTTGCGCTGCTCGCCGATCGCAGAGATGGTGGTACCGTCCTTGAAACCGTATTGCATGCCGAAAACGAACCGTTCTACCCAGGGCAGAATGCGCGGGACAAATTGGCTGATCCAGAGAAGAATGTGGTAGGTGTGGTATCCGATGCTGCCGCCGTACCAGTTGTATGCGGGCTTCTTATGGGGCTTGGTGGTTTTGTCGGCACGCCAGACGATTGCGCGCTTCATGTAGGGCATCCACCATACTCGCACAAACTCATTGGAAGTCCACAGTCCATTTTCCCAGTCGGCTAGCACGTCTTCAATGGGGAGTATGGTCTGCTTCCACTCGATGTCACTGGCCTCGATCATTTCAAACTCGATCTCGACGATTATACCCAATGCGCCTAGCGATACGAGGGCCGCACGGAACAGATCTGGCGACTGAGTCGGCGAGCACTTGACCACCTGTCCGTTTGCCAATAAGATCCTCAGGCTCCTCACGCGATCAGAAAGTAGACCATGGCTCATGGAGCTACCATGCGTCGCGGTCCCAATCGCCCCAGCAAGACTCTGCTCGTCAATCGATCCCAGATTCGGCATCGTCAACCCGAAGGATTTCGCCTGCAGATTGAGATCATGCATCCGTATACCAGCCTGCACCGTCATACATTTCTCCTTCTCGCTCACAGACAGCACTTTCTTGAAGTCATCCAAGTTCACCATCCATGCCGAGGTACATGTTATTTCCGATGGCGAATGTCCACATCCCACAGTTACTACGCGTCTTCGCATGCGCCGCGCGAGCGTCACTATCTTTTGTATCTCGGGGATGCTTTGTGGGCGAAGGTAGAGCTCGGGCCTAGAGTGGAAGGTACGCGCCCACGTGTGATGAATGTGTGACTGCGAGGCGCGGAAGGGAACATCGGGGTCGGTGCGGTCGAGTTCGATTACGAAGCGCGGCGGCATCGAGAGGCTTGGTATCGGCGGGTGCGCCATGTTGGCGGCGTTTTCGTGGTGTGACTTGGTCCTATATAGCTTCTACACAAAATATAAAAGTCGCGATGACGTTGACGATACCCCGCGTTCGTCCGAAGCAGTATCAGATGATGCGAATAGACAGTCGTTGCCGCCGAAGCTCGTGGCTGGAGGAGTATGGCGCGTTATGAAGCATGTCGATAGTGTCACTATTGCTAGCAAACTGGAGGGGTGGCGGGGCTCAGGCCTAGACCTAGATCGTGGCGGTGAATGGCAGAACACGCGATCGGGAGCTAGCGCGGGCTGGAGGACGCTAAATGTAAATTTGCTCAGCTCAGGGCTTGCAGGAGGCGGTTTGCTTCACAACAAAGCAAATGTCATCTACTAAATCATGGCGACGCAACATATGGATGTAGTTTATGCATGATGTAACCGAGGAGAGTGAGAGTCTCTAGGACAGGCGAAGTGAACATCATATCCAAAAGTGATTGACACTCTCGAACCTCTCCTGCTATCTTTATCAAGTATGTATCATACAACCAATTCAACACCTTGAACTTCTTCAGTCCCCAATCATGCATGTTCCTGGTGCGTTACTGCGGTGTGATCAATTCTTTCTCTCGCATCTTTTCTGCTTCGAGTGAGTCGCGCTATGCGGTCCCCGACTTTCTCCTCGAGCCATAATTCGATCTACAAGGTATTAGCTGCGCCAAATGTGTAAGCGCTCCGAGACTGACTGGGAAGAATCTGAAGATGAGCCACGCGCTCATAGTAGACGTGATACAGATGCCCGTTGAAAGGAGCGCCCAACGCCAATCAGGGTCATTTGTCAATACATTGACGTTCATTCCAAATAGACTCTTTGTACGAGGTAAGCCGTTAGTTTGGGGTTTTCCCGAGTGATGTGGAGGAGGACTTACGGAAGCGAACATTGCTGGCAGGAAGATGAACTGCATGTGCCTAGTCAGCATGATAGTTCCTGACTCAGATAAAGGACAGCAGCTTACAGTGACCCAGCTCAAACGTTTCATGCTAGTTGCGAGACTTGTTGACCGATGCGCCTCCGTGATCGATACCCAAGCGAATTCCTACATAGCATTGCATCAGCGGAGTAGTTCTTCACTCGTAACAAGCCCACTTACAAGCTGCATCAGATCTCGTGTTTTTTGATCCAGTGTATTGATCCTCTTGGCAATACTGCTCTCTCTACTTTCAATGTAATTTATCATATACTTTTCGTGTTGGCCTTTGTTGTAGAGACGACAGTACTGCTCTACGAATGCTGTCGCTGTACGCATTTGTGTTGTAAGCGTCTTACGGAAATCGGACCACGTTTGTGCATCTTGGGCAAGCCTCAAGATGATTTCCTGACGTTGACCCTTGGCTTGCAGTTGATCCAAGCGCTACGATAAATTAACACTTGTACAAAGCACCACAAGGATACTGATGGTGCGAAAGACTTACACATGTAGCGAGGTGATCTTTCCCTTGCTCACACAATCGGCGCCACCTCAAAATGAGAGATTCAAGGAATTGACCAATGAAATCAACTCCATCATCGGGCAGCCAACCACAAGGGAGCGTGCTGAAATGATCCATGGACGGAGTCCCTGTCCCACAGTACGTTGCGCAAGTCGAGGCCGTAGTCCACGTTATTCTACACTGGCCACCGTCTGGCACCTTGAAGTGTTTACCAATTTCATGGTTTGATCCCGCAGGAAACCAGAGAAGCATTGAAAAGGTCGTTTCTTCACTGTCTGCTGATTCAGGCAACAGGGTTTTCAACTCATTCGGCTTAGCAACCATAGATGAGTGAGGTAAGTGGCTCTTTTGCCACAACAAGCAACTTGGCAGGAGGCTTGAACAGGGGATGTCAGCCTTACATGCCAAAAAAATACTAAACTCAAGAAACTCACAACAAACGTCGGTTGACCTCGGCCGTGGCAGTAACGCGCTGCAGCTCAGCAGTACCTATGTCTGTATCGATAAACTTAATGCTTTGCCGCCTCTCGGGTTCTTCCCTCAGCAACACAACTTTGGACGTCTTTTCATCATATGCTTTCAGCCAGTCATTCGCTAACAAGCTGCGGACATGTGCTGATTTCGATAACAGCAAATTAATAATTCCATAGCTTTTCCGTTCCACAGCTAGTCGCATCGGTGTGTTCTTACTCGCATCCCTGCAGTCGACATTCGCGTTCGATTCGATGAGTACTTTGGCAATTTTCAGGCGGTTTTGTAAAATCGCAAGGTGTAGTGCTGTCTGGCCATACACATTTTTGGTGTCGGGGTTATAGCCAGTCTTGAGCAGGCCCTCCACTGATGCTTGTTCTCCTTTGTTGACCAGTGAATGTAAGGTTGTGTGATCCCATTCCCGAAGTTTCCGCATCATTGCTTCGTCCCCCTTCTCGACAGCTGACCACATCAGTGTGTGGCCGTATACGTCTAGGGTATTGTCGTAGATCTCCTGGCCCTCTTCTCCTTCCAAAAGCAACTGCACCACACCCACCTCTCCAGTCTGAACAGCGTATCTGAGGAGTGCTCGGCTATGAGAGGGCTCTTCTGTTTTATAAGCACCATCATGCGCCAGGAAAAGCTTTTCAACCGCTGTCACTTCTCGACGAACAGCTAGAAACAGCGGTGTCTGGTCTCTGGAATCTTTCGCATGTACGTCGATTCCAGGTAATCCAAGCAATAGCTTCACGGCATCTAAACGTCCATTTTCTGATGCACAATGCAGGGGTGTCCGTCGAAATTTGTCTCCTGACCTTAGGTCTTCGGTATGTTTGAGCAGTGTTTTCAATACTTGAACATGTCCCTCGCCCGCGGCTACCATCGCAAGTGCTTGACGAACTCTATGCGGATTCTTCCCAAGGGTGTTTTCTGATGAAAGCATTTCATCTACGAAACCTGAATATCCAAAACAGGCGGCTGCTTCCAGGAGCGATCGGCCATTTCGGTTTTCCATGGTCGGATTGACATCTTTTTTTGCAAGCAGCTGTCTGGCTATGCTTCTGTCAATTCGGTTCTCTGCGATGGTCATGTGCAGTGGTGTATTTCCTTTCGAGTCAGTACTATTGACGTCGATGTCGTGCCGTGTGAGAAGGAGTCGAACCACTTCCTTGTGCCTGCGGTCCACAGCTACATGTAGCGGTGTTGACCCCTCGTATGGCTCTCTGTTGCACCTGGCGTTCACTTCCAGATTAGCTTCTGCAAGAAGGAGTTCCACTACCTCCACATTGCCTGTGTATGAGGCTGCATATAATGGTGTTCGAGCGCAATCGTCGGCAACATTAATATCCAGACGATCATTTGCAAGTAGCAGTTCTGTTACCTTAGCATTGTCGCCCGCCCCTTTACTCCAAGCCGCCCACCACAACGCCGTGCGCGAATCTTGATCTGTTTCGTCCGGGTCCACGTCTGGCGAATTGATCAATAGTTGTACGTCTATCAGGCTTCCTATTTTGACAGCCGACCGCAAATTCAATCGTCTGGACTTCGAAGGCTCATCTGCGCGGGGTTCCGGAATGGTAGTTAAGTCGGCCATGACATCCTGGGTCGAAATGTCCTCTTCCGACCTCTGTTCTGCGCCTTTCTGTTCTGCGCCTTTCTGTTCTGCGCCTTTCTGTTCTGCGCCTTTCTGAGCATCTTGGTTCTTCACCTCCACCTTTACATTGGCGACTTGGGTTGTCAGAACCTCATCTTTTGGAGAGTCGACTCTCCCCATACTCCCGGCTTGTTGCGTTTTAATTTAGGTTCAAGGCTACCGCACACACGACAGCCAATTGCTGCCAGGAGTTAGTAATCAGTACGCAAGGCTGAGTGCAATCACGAACTAAGAAACTGTCCGAGGAAGGCAATCGAAGCGACCACTAAGCATGTATCGGTTTGTTAAGTAGGAATCAGGCGACTCGTTTTGAGGTGGAGTGGAAGTATCGAGAATTGTTTTTCTGTCGAGACAACAACACAGGTTAAATATACCAAGGTTGCTGACATCACGTGTGGTGACCATGTTCACTGCTCAGTGTGGTGGCAGAGTGCGTTCTTCCAGAGGTGTGGAGGACCAGGCTGAGTGAGGGCAGCGAGTTAGACGCGGAAGTCGCGATGCATCATGCACAATCAGACATAGTCAGTAGTGCGTCAGCGCCAATGGACTTCGCACAAGGCAGAAGTCGAGAGCGTAACTGCATCTGATTTCCGGTCAGAGGATGTTGTATTGCAGGAAAGGCGATGCTTACAACTCCCAGGCTCGTGAATAACAAGTAGTAGCAAGTGTCGAATGTGGAGCTTTGATCCCGCAACGAAGCGAATGTTAGATGTCACCTCACTATAATACGTCAGTTCGTGTCGTATGGCCTTTGCATACGATTTGCTTCGCTGCGAAGCGAGAGAATACTGCGAGGCCCCCGTCTCACGTGACACACTATCTCACCAGCCACACATTCATGCATAGATCTCCAAACAGGCCAGCTACCATTCGCCACAGAAATTCTGCACAAATGCCTACATAAGAGTTCGTTGTAGCAGTCCCGTACACCAATCACACATCGCATATCTTGAAGAGTTGAGTGACATTATGCTCCGTCTATTGTTTGCAGCAAGAAATCTCCGCTATCGTACTGTTACAGATGGCCTTCTCTAGTATCCGTAGTCGCAAAGAAAGCAGACACATGAAGCGCAAAAAAGCAAGGGACTCAAACCAAGATACAGCCATATACAAGTAACTTTTTTCCACTCATGGCTGTCCTGGTATCATTTTCCACTCCACCACATCATCCCCGACGACGTATCTAGTTCGTCTTAGCGATTTCTACACCTCCCGTAGCCCCTAGAGCCTTCTTGATGTCACCTGTATTTATTAGCATTCGGTGCTACCAGTGGTGTTGAGAAAAAAACTTACCGTAGATGGCGAATTGACCGGCAGTCAAAGTACCGACCATGAAGAGACGAGCACCGATACCAGAGTAAGATCCACGGAGACCAAGCTCCTTGGCGATCTTGATCAAACGGGAGGTGGTTCCCTCTCCGGGAAGACCCTTGCTCTTGTTGATCTTGGACAGCATGGTGTCGGCAGGCTGGGAGATGATGGCGGCAGCGAAACCGGCAACGAGACCGGAAGACAGGTTGTAGACGGTCTGCATGCCGTTGGAGGTCTTGGTCTTGTCGACGACCTGGTAGATGGCCTCGTTGACCTTCTCGAAGACGACGAACTTGGCCATGGTGTAGGGGACCCTGATGGGGTGTTAGTTGGGCATTTTTCTGAGAGTTGTTTAGACATACTGCTTGAACAGGATGGGTCCGAAACCAGAGTAGAAGGCACCGACACCCTCGTTCTTGAGGATCTTTCCGAAACCGCCGATCAGGCCGTTGGCGAAGGTGGGCTCAGAGACGAGACGGATACGGGTGGCCTCAAGCGGGCACAGGGCGATGTCGGCGAAGAACTCGGCGCAGGCAGCGGAGGCGAGGTAGACGGCAGTGCGGTTGTTGGAGGCAGTCTCGTAGCCGACCATGTTGATGGCCTGCTGCTTGAACAGCTCGTAACCTCCGAACTTGAAGGCGCCCTGGAGGAAGTAACCGGCAGCGGTAGGGCCGAAACCGGTCCAGACGGCGCCAGCACCCTCATTGGCGATGACTTTCCTGAAGCCACCGATCAGGCCGTTGTTGTATGTGGCGGGGTCGAGTTGTATCCTCGTCTTGACGCTGCGAAATATGTGAGCTTGGCATTCTTTCGTCATCGGGGACAGCTGTCGCGCATCGCCAAAAAGCCCGCAGCGAGCCATTGGCGGTCACGAGACCTGCGAAATTGCGGGGAGACATACACATCGACGGGTGTGAGGGCGCCGTGGGTGACTGAGCAGCACACGGCTCCGGCGAAAGCGAAGCGCGAGTACAGAGCAAGACCGGTTGGGGCAGTCGGGTCGATGTTGGCCGCGATGTTGGCCTTGGCGGCGTCGACCTTGGACGAGCCGGTGCTGGTGGGAGGAGGAGAGGTGGCCATGTTCGCTGCACTGAGATGGGCGACTGCGGATGGAGTGGAGAGTGGTGAGGATGAAGCTGGAGAGGCTGGACGGACGGAGATAGTAGACGAAGCGAAGTAGAATCTTTTGGCTTGGCGTCGGGCTATCTCGGACAGCGGGACCACATGCTGTTGACGACCTGCCGTCCACTCAGATCGCTTAGCGCCCAGCGTGTTCAACCATGTCTTAAATCCCTCACCCCGGATACGATTTATATTGGTATCTTTGTTTATACTGCTCTCGTATCTACATGTTCCGATGAAGCGAGCGAGGTTAACCCATACACTCTGTTCTGAGGTTATACCTTTGTGTTATCGACTGAGTACCGCTCGATGGTTTCGACAGAAGCACTATTTAATCCAAAATTGTTTTCATCTTTGATATATTGCTGAACATCCATACACCGAACAGTGCATCGCAGCGATAGCTACAGCTGTCTATCTTCAAGGACTCTTGAGCAATTCGTCACAGTCTAATAAGGCTTTGAAGCTACACAAGCATGCATTCCAGAATTGCACCTAGGTACCCGTAACTATTACATCCGCTCGCTTACTCCTCCCTCTTCATGATCTTCAAATCCGAATAAGGGACATACGTCTCCCCACTGGCCTCACTAACCCTCTTCGCCGCCCGCTCATACGCATCCCTCTTCTGCATCCGCCTCATGTACTGGTACAACTTGGGATACGTCGACTCAGTCAGCGGCACGCGCTGACACGCGCCCTCGAGGCCGAAATGCATCATGATATCGGCACCCGTGAGTTTGTCGCCTACGAAGAACTCACCAGAGGACTTGGACATGAAGTCCTCCAAGAAGTCGCAGTGCTTCTTGAGCTCCGGGTTGATGAAGGTGGTTTCGACTTTGTTGGCGATGCCGCGCGTGAGCGGCTTGATGAAGAACGGGACGGGGGCGTTCTTGACGTCTGGAAGGGGTGTGAGATGAGAGACTTGCACAGGGGTGCGATAGACTTACTTCCGATGACTAGGGCGATCATGAGAATTGTGAAAAAGCTGCCTTCCGCGTAGTCCATGAGGAACTGTGTATCGTTAGCTTATCTATGACATCGTTGACATAAAACGGTAAACTCACTCTATGCCTCATAAACTCCTCCGTCTCCGCACCCAGCACGCCCTCCTTGCCGTCAGGATATCTCTGCGGAATCAACTGCTTCCCAAAATGCTCGCTGACATAATCCACAATTGTCGCAGATTCCGCGAGAATGATTTCTTTCTCAGACCCAGCGGGCGTAATGCCAACAACAGGCGATCTCTTCAACGGATGCACGGCGCCAAGGTCGTCGCCTGCGCGGAAGTTCTCGTCGCGCTTAAAGACTTTGAGCTCGTACTCAAGGCCGAGTTCTTCAAGCAGCCATACTGCGCGCTGGCCTCGAGACTTCTCGAGCCTGTGGGTTGTTAGATCGGATGTGGCTGCGCCATGCTGACATTGTGGCGCAACTTACCAGTAGACGGTGATCTTTGCGCCTTGCTGATTGGCCATTTTTCTATTCCGGAATTTGATGTTTCGTGAAGTCTGGGAGCGAATGTTCTGCTGCAGAGTTTGGTGGAGTGAATTCAAAAAAGAGACCGAGGTCCCTGGACTTTATCTACTTTGCGTCACAAGCTTGAGCCCACCTAGGTACAGTCCCGTCGGTCGTTGGCTCGGAGAGACTGGTGCTGCCTGCCGAGGCCGACATACTTTATGATGCTGATATCGCAACGGTCGGAAGCGTCGCATGTATACAATGGACATGCATGATGAAGAGAAGGCTGCTTCATTCTGTCACACTTGACGCCCAGTCCGCAGATCTTCTGCGGTAGATGCTGTACCATGATGCGTCTACCAGTCTTCTGCAAAACGCCAAAGTCGAAATGAATCCCAATCGCACTCCCTCTTCTATAAATACACTCTAAAGTTTTCATATTACGAACACTGCACGGGAATCGTAACTGCGCGTCTCATCTACAGCATCCCGCCAAGCCCGTATCATCCGAAGTTCCCCCGATCCCCATCGCATCACCACGCAACCTCACCTCCACACGCAGCTCCCGAAGCCCACACCACAAGCCACGCCGGCGCAAACAACCACACCCGAACCTTCAGAATGGCAGGCCACAACCATGGCAGTACGCGCAACCCTCTGTTCTCTGCGAGAAATGCGCAATGGCTAACAAAAACCCCAGTGCTCCACCAGGATCCCGCCATCATAAAATGGAACAGTACGTCCCTCGCACCACGCCTTCCCCCCTACCATCCGCGATACCGAGTTAAAATGAGAGCGCTGGGCTGATATGTATGATAGACATGGTGGTCAATCGCCACAAGTACTTCCGCTGGACCCGCCGCACCGCGTGGATCTCCTTCGCATACGTCGTGCTCGTGCCTGCGATGCTGGGGACGGCTGGGTACATGACTGAGGTGAGTTTGTGGATGGGATAGAGTCGGGCGAGGGAGGATTGGGGCTAATATGAGGACAGGGCAAGTGGGAGATGCGCGGAAAGAGAAGGGGAGATTTGATCTCTGAGTTTTAGAGGGAAAGTTGGGATGAGGAGGAGTAGTAGGAATACCAGAATGACGGAGGCCAATACAAGCATTGAATTTTGCTGGATTTGAGGGCCGATGAATGGTTTGTGATGTGTGATATGCATGCCTCTCAAGTTGCCGAGAAACCGATGTGCAGCTAGCATAGTGAGACTGCGATAATAGTCTAAGAAGTCAAGCAAAGTCCTTGGAAAAATCTACGAAACACTCTACAATGTCTTGTAACCTTTTTCCAAGATGGATGGAAGTAGAGTTCTCTGAACTCGGCTAGACATAAGGGTTTGGCATGTGAGACCTGCGAATTGCGAGATCTCACTGTTTCTGCGACATTGAGAGTAGGCCTAGCTGGATTCGGGGATGCAAGCATGTAAAGAGAGCTGTGGATGGACAGCAACTTTGACGTCCTACTTGCGCAGGACATCATCACGTATCAAATGCACTGTGAGCTTTGACAAGATTCTAGCTTCTTGGCTGAACGCCGAGTGTCCTAATATGCTAGATTATACAGGTTCGAAAGGAACATGCTACTGACAGGCACGTGGGTCGTGAACACCTCCTCGAAGCCTACTCTCGCTCCCACCTCTCCATTGTCTACTGCTGCTCCCCCTCCCACTCCTCTAACCACTCAATCTCGTCGTCATCCGGCGCTACATATAACGGCCGCGTAACCGCGCGCGTCCAATATGTCAACGAGCGCTCACTAATCTTGACCGCGTCATCGTCGTAGACTTCCTTGAGCGCCTTGAAAAACGCCTCGCACTCAATCTGCAAGCTCAGGATGCGCAGACAGCGCAGTATACGCGTGATGCGCAGGTGGTTGTGATCAAAGCGGACGGCCCAGTTGCGCGAGTTTGTGCGGAAATTAGGGCCGCGGATGATGGCGTATGTGAAGGGTGTAGTGTAGGAGGTTATACCGGGTGGAAAGGAGTGGGTGGCTTCTGACTTGCTTGTGGTGGTGTCTTGTGTCTCGGTCGCATTATCCCCAGTAGCATCTTCATCCTTCTCCTCGCTCTTCTCGGCTTCCTGCTCCGGCTTCATCTCAACAGCAAATCCATAGAAGTCCAGCATGCGCTCGAAGCTCAAGCGTAGGCGGTCGCGCAGGTCCTTGCGCGAGCGGAAGGCGTCCATGGTCTCGCGGTCGATGATGGGCGCTTCCCAGTTGAACGCCGAGCCCTCGGGAACGGGGAAGAGCATCTGGATGTAGTTGTGGCAGCTCTCGAGTTTGCTGTCGGGCCAAGCCAGGATCTCTTCTTGAGTGCGGCCATGTGAGTCCCGGGCCTGGACATTGCTATCATAGAAACGGACGATGAGTGGCATTTTGGGCGCTGTGTCGGAGGGTTTAGTTGATGTTATGCCGGAGAACTTGAACTTCTTCGACGACATGGTATCTTGACTAGTCCTGGAGGTTATCGATAAGTTGTCGAGGGGTGAGTCTTTGGAAGTCGAGGTCCTGCGCTTTTGTCCTTGGAAGAAGCTGGCACGTGCTGCGCGGACTTTATCTTGCTCGTGTCTGTCGAGAGTTCTATCCATGGTCGGAGTCAGTGGAATCTTAGTTGAGAAGGTTGTGATGAACACCTTTAGTCTCTGGGGCCGGACGTGCGTGGCTAACGCGCGAGGTAGGCAGTGACTGGGCGTGCTAGGCATCAAGGTTGCGGCGTTTGATCAGTGAACAACGGACGCTGGTAACGATGTGATGCGGCTGAAAAAAGTCGCAGATGTTGTGTAACACGACTACTCTACGACACCCGCGCTACCTCCCTAAGGTGAACCTAGCACGCTTTCCACACTTGTGCAGGTGTGGGGTGTGGAAGTAGAAGTGACGATCTAGCTGCGGCTAACGTTATTGAGTTAGATCGCTTTTCCGATGTCTTCCCTCGAAAAGCAACGTGAAGCATACGTCAGACAATGACAGTTCAAAAGTTCACTACAACATGACTGTATGGCTTCCCGAGATACTTCCGCGCTGCACGAGGCATGTCGACTGTCAACACTGCTACATGCAGCTTTCTCTAGCGTCAGTCAAATGGCGGCTTTGTTGACCCCTCACCCCTCTGTTGCCAGCCAGAACTTTGCCAACGACGAATTCACTTGCAACCCTTTCACCATGCAATCCCAATCACTTGCGCATGCTTTCTTGCGATGATAATGCTGCAAAGCTTGACTCGACGCTACATGACGTCAACGGCGCATATTGTTGAGCTTTGTCTGGTACACCCACGTCCAGACTCTCGCTATCCATGTGAAGACCCGCGCGTTAGTCTTGGTTGTTGGTTCGGCTGCAGGGGAAGTAAACCTGCTCGGCGATGTGTCCACCAGGGTCTTTCCACGCTACTACACTTTCCTTTCTACATAAGTATGTACCAAGTGGACTGGAATATTTCATCGCATTATTTCTCAAACATTTCCACTTCAACTCTTGGTGATCGGGCACGCAATACGTACTTAGTAGGCGCATAGAATAAGTGATACAGTCACAGAAGTGTTCAAGATGGGTTCCGAAGGTAGATAATGCCGCAAATCAGCGCTGTTTCTCAAGTCCAACTAACAATGAAAAGAACAGAAGCCGACGCCGGAGAACAACACTCTGCTCCAAGGCTATGAGTGGAATTGCCCTTCCGACAACAAACACTACAAACGCCTCGCCGCCGAAGTACCTAAGCTGAAGGCAATCGGCATTAACAACATCTGGCTTCCTCCCGGCTGCAAGGCTGCCAACCCTAAGGGCGTTGGTTTCGATATCTATGATTTGTATGACCTCGGCGAGTTCGACCAAAAAGGTACCCGCGCCACGAAATGGGGATCCAAGGAAGACCTCTTGGAGTTGAGCAAGATTGCGAAAGAGAATGGTGTTGGACTTTATTGGGATGCGGTCCTTAACCATAAAGCTGGTGCAGACAAGACCGAGAAGTGTCGCGTCGTCGAAGTCGATAACGAAGACCGTACCAAGGAAGTTGGTGAGCCTTACGAGATCGAAGGATGGCTAGGTTTCGACTTCGCTGGCCGTGGAGACAAGTACTCATCCATGAAGTACCACTGGGAGCACTTTTCCGGAACCGACTACAACCAGGCCAACGAAAAGAAGGCCATCTACAAGATTGTTGGTGACAACAAGGGCTGGAGCAACTCGGTCGATAACGAGGGTGGTAACGCAGATTACATGATGTTCGCAGACATCGACTACCGCCATCCGGAAGTTCAAGAAGACGTCAAGAACTGGGGTGTCTGGATCACAAAGGAGCTCGGTCTCAAGGGTTTTCGGCTTGACGCTGTACAGCACTTCAGCGAACGCTTCACAAACGAGTGGATCGAGAATGTGCGCGAGCAATGTGGAAAGGACATTTTCATGGTTGGGTGAGTCTTGGTACACTTCAGCATAGCAAACGAAGCTAACAATCAATCAGCGAATTCTGGTCCGGCGACCGTACCGTAATGATCGACTGGCTCGCAGACCTAGACCACAAATTCTCCCTCTACGACTCCCCCCTCCTCAACAACTTCGCCCGCCTATCCACCACCCCGGACGCCGACCTCCGCACCGTCTTCGACGGCTCGCTCGTCCAAGCCGAGCCCGTGAATGCTGTCACCGTGGTCACAAACCACGACACGCAACCCGGCCAAACCATGGAGACCAAAATCGAAGGCTTCTTCGTACCCCTCGCATACAGCCTGATCCTCCTCAGGAAAGAAGGCTACCCGTGTCCCTTCTACGGCGACCTATACGGCCTCAACGAACCTCACGAGACCCCCGCGTCGTGCGGCGGGAAACTCGCCGATCTTATCCTCGCACGCAAATTGTATGCGTACGGCGACCAGGAGGATTACTGGAACGATCCTAACCTCATCGGCTTCGTACGTCGTGGCACTTGGGACAAGCCAGCTGGTCTCGCTTGTCTGATGAGCAATAAGGGTCCCGGGGAGATCAAGATGGCGGTTGGAGAGATGCACGCAGGTGAGAAGTGGACGGATGTGCTGGGCTGGGAAGAGGGCGAGGTTGAGATCGACCAGGATGGGTATGGGCTGTTCAAGTGTCCGGGTACGAGTGTGGCTATTTGGGTGAAGGCGGATGCGCAGGGTCGCGATCAGTTTCCGGTGAACTTTGACGCGGATATTTACGGCAAAGCGTAGACGGAGTAATTGGCATAGAGATAGATGTGGAAGAGTATAGGGGTGCTAGTATAGATGTAAGGCGCAACCAATTAGACCTGTGAGCAAATCAGCATTGGCTTCATAACTATTCGTGTAGCTCGTTTCCTAGATGATGAAGTCAGACTTGTCGCGCTAAGGAAGTATCAGAATCCTTTCTCTGGGGTATTCAATGTGATCACTCTCCATGTATGGAATACGTGCCCGCAAGTTGTGTTACACTGTGAGCAAGAATCGTGTTGCTCCGTTTCTAGACATGGGAGACAGCTTCACCGCTCTGGGATAGTGCCAGGACTTTCCCCCGTGGTATCCAATGCGGTGGCTCCAGACACAAAAGGCACGTCAGGCAGAATTGCTGCATGCTGAAGATTGGGTGCAGGCTCTCCCAGATATGCCGGAAGGTGTCGGAATGGAAATGTGCATTGCAAATATATCCTCTCCTACTGGTGTAGACGACAAGGCAGACTTCCCCGTGGCCGTAGACTTTCCCATAGCGTTGCTTGACAATGCCGATTTCCACATAGCTCAAGTAGACCAATTTACTTCTACACGTACAAAATTTCAATTTTGCAAGTCTCGAATGGTGGTACTATGAAGACACTCACGTTACGGTGTGAAGGTGAAAAATCACCTGCCAGAGACGCGTGGAGCTTGCACGAAATCGTAATGAATTCCAAAAATTATGCCTTTGCCACTGGGCCTTTACAGCCAGCTTAAGGATGGACTGACCGCTCACTGCGATAGTAGAGCTGCATCTGATGGGTCAGCAGGCTGAGCCTGAGATCAAAGCCTTCTTCTCGTGCTCAATTGGCACCTCGCTGCGAGTGGAGGCAGCGCCAAGGTTGTCCTGTATCTATTGATAGGTTAAAACCAAGCTGGTTGGTTTTTAGTCAGGCTGAAGTCGCTTGTGCTGGTCGAACCCAATTTCTGGGCCCTGGCGATTACCGCCACCCGCGCAGCATCCCTACAGGAAACCACCATGACGAAGCTCAAAAGAGCCCATCAGCGTGTCTTCATTAGCCTGTATCTTTGTCGAATATAAAAGGGCATAATTTCCTGATCATGTGGTCCGGCCCATGAGGCTGTGAATGGGTTCCCCGCGGGTGGTTAGCCATTCGACAGCCAGTTAAGGAGGACCAACGTTGCATAAAATCAGTGTCGAGATTTTAGCAGGGGTAGATTCATCCTTGAGAGCAAAGGAGGGGCAAAGCCCAATGAGCGAGCATTTCAAAGACTTTGCACTGCAGAGTGCGAACGAATCAATGCAATAACGTCCGTAAACAGCGCCATGCTTGATAAGAAGACATTTTCATGGACACAGTCAGAGGCACTGGTGTATCTCTGCTGACGACGTAAAGTGCTTACTCGCAGCGTCAGGTCTCTTGAGAAAACCGTCTTGAAGCTTCTAAAGATTGACTTGGATTGCAGATTTCAGAGTCGAGACCTTAACAATTTTCTTCAGAAGTCCAACAAAATCTCCCTTTGTAGAACAAAAAATTCAACTAGATTGACTATGTCGGAGTTAGACGGGCGCTTCGTCAAACTTGGGGCTTGGACCAACCTCGAATATGGAAACGTCATGGGCAGGACCATTACCACAGAGAGCAAGACTGGCGCTATAGTCATCGCTATATTGGCCATCATTTCGACGATCGGTAAGTCTGCTGTGAAAACTTGACAAAGAATGAAGGCGATTGATGTGGACAGGGACGAGCCATCTTTGGAGCCTTATCGTGTTTGCATATCATCAGTTTCGCAGCAATGGGGTCCCTTCTAATGGTCTGTTTCGTCAACAGCAAGCAATTCTACGGACTGCCCCAACTCCAAGTTCACTCATGGCCGACGCTACCAAGCTGTGGTGGTCGTGGAGAAGAGCTACTAGCAGTGCTTTGGTACGCTCTTTGACCCCATTTGCTTTCGCCACAATTTGCACAGTCGCATTCCTCAGTGCCAGCATTTTCTCTTCGTATATCGTCAACAGCTCAGATATCGAAGTGCTCGTGAGTAGTCATTCATGCGGACCGATCAGCCCAAAGATACCTCTCAACCCTTGGCGAGTTCATGTTGCAGCACTCAGTTCCATTGCGAGATCTTACGTACAGGAATGTTATCAAGAACACAAAATACTGCCAGCGAGGTGTAAGACCTTCGTCTGTCCAAATATCCCTTTTACTGTACAGAACTCGTCATGTCCATTTGCATCGGAAGTCTGCATTGGAAACGTATCAGCCGTTTCTATGGACTCGGGCCTTGTCGATCTTAACGATGGATTTGGACTGAACCTTCCAAATAGCGAGCGAGTTAGTTATGGACGAAAGACTACGTGCGCGGTGCTGTCTTTACCAGGCCACACATCGATTGTTGATGCGACTGCTTTCTCAAAGGAGCTCTTGGACCGAAGCCCATTTCCAGGAGAACAGATCGAGATTATGAGCTATGGAACTTCAGCGGCCAATCCCACTGGATGGGAAAATGTAACTGTGTTCTCTAGTTTGCTTGGTGCGAAGTTTCAGCACACATACGTTCTCAAGTATGTCGCAAGATACACTCTGAAGTAAGGTGCTGATAGTGACCAGAGGAACACGCGACCGAGTAGGCGCCCGTCAATCCGGTGGCTCAGGATTTGTTCCAATGCGGGGCATGCGACCTGATTATGCGGACGTAACTATCTTCATCTTGGTCAATCCACTCAGCTACCTCAAGCCTGTATACGACCCATGGTTTCTCGCCACAAAATCAGTCCCAAGGCGTGACGCCGCTGGGAATGATATCCTCACATATTTCCATGATGGTGTAGGCAGCCCAATGGGATGCACAATTCAGGTAAGCCAGTTTCATATGAGTGGGCTGTCACTGATTCCACAAGAATGCTAACACAAAGAAGCATCAATACTGCATCAACACCAAATCTGGACAGCAATGTTCTGTCCCAGACGGCGTACCGGTATACGCAATTCAAGCGAACGCGACACTGAAAGGCTTGGAGAGAGCAAGCGCTCTACAGCTGTCTACCTTACAGTTGCTCATACTGTAGGAATGGAAGCTTTTGTCTGGACGGCTTTGCAAGTTGCAATAGCTGACTACGCCCTTGGTCCCAGTCTTCGCAGTCCAGATATCGCAGACAACGTGACAGTCCCGGCGACATTGGGAGACAAGGCGCTCTGCGGAGCGCAGAAGATGCGCAAAGCGGGTGGATTCGTGTACGAGCAAAGTTACCACACTTCTATCGTTGCGAGACTGACTCAATTGTTAGTAACATCAACGTCTTCGGACTAGCCTTCGTAATCTCAATGTCGCTCTTTCTTGCCTTGGTGAACATCTCACTACTCAAATTCATAATCTATCTCGATAGGACCAAAAAGGTTCTAGGTCCCCGGACCGATCGATGGATCCAAGACGGCGTGCTACAACTGCAGCGTCGAGCGTATGAGGCGCATGGCCAAGGCACGTGGACACAACTCGGCAAAGATGTTCCCTTGACGGCGAAGGGCGAGAAGTTGGTGGATTTACCACTGGAGTCTCGTCCGATACCAACACATGAAAAGGTAGATGACTCCACTGGAACTGCCTCTCCTGGCAAAAACCCTGCAGTGCACAATTCGAGTGCATCTATGTTTTCGCGACGCGATGCATCGCCACCTGTCTCGTTGCAACGCACGCAATCGGTGGGGGATTTGCCATCTCCCGCAGTATTGATCGAAGTTCTTGGGGCCCCAGTGGCAGGTTCTTCTACTCCTAGCTTGCCCTAAGCAAAAGATTCAGTGCATCCTACAGGTTGTCAACATCGGTACGTGGGAACGTAAAAAGGCATCTTATATCCTGAAACTATACACATGAATTTGCCATCTATTTCAAAAGCTAGCGATACTTTGTATAGCTTCAGGCTATCAGATGGGCTGCCTGCTGTTGTTACATCCTGATCGCTTTCTGTCCTGGTTGTGGGCCTGCAGTAGTTGGGCATAGAATGCGCGATATCAATCTAAGCCCAGCTATACTATGGCATATACTCATAGCGACTGAGAAGCGCGGCGATGCTTTCATGTTATACTAGGAGGATAACTACGGTCTATAATCCTGGCGTTGTGGTCAGAACGCGCGCGTACGTACGATATCACTTCAAATTGAAAAATTCCGGCAACACATATCAGTCACCATATGGGTTTGTAGAAAGATTGATGTGAAGGAGTGTAATCCTCATTGGTATGTTTTGCGAAAGTTGTTGGTGGCTGAGCATACAGCTAATGTAAGGACACCGCATGCAGTCGGGCACCCCGACGCCGACCCCATCGTCACCGCTCAGAACCTCACGTCAGCACAACCAACATGTCGGAGGATCAACTTCCGCGCTATCAAGCCCCGCGAAAGCCCTTGATTAGCAGCGGGCCAACCTCAGCCTCAGCCCTGTTCAGCTCGCGTGTGCGAATGTGCGCGTCTACCACCAAATCTTCGAAGCGCGTGTCGGACTCGCCCGAGCATGACGGTGGGGATGGGGTCCAAAACCGCCCCAAGGCATCCCATCGTTTTTTAGATGCCACTTCTTTATGACAATCGAGCTGTCGTATGAATTACCTTTTCCCATGCCGACAAATATTTTGGGATTTCCACAACCATCCATGGATCATTGATCGCAAGTCGCAAGCACCCGGCTACGCCATACTGCATCTGGAAAACTCCCCGCAAAGCTGTGTCTTTGCGACATCTCACTCAGCCGTCTTTCAGCATCACTCTTTGCTGGAAAGAGTCGCAAGAGTTTCCTTGCGCGTAGGCTTTCGCTGGCCTCCGAGACTCCCTTTGTGCTAGACAATTGAACCTAATGACGGAACGATCGCGAGCTAGCAACGCGCGCGATTTTGTTTATCAGACCTCGGGCCAAGCGGGTGAAGCTTCACGACAACACGCGCCGTACGGTAGCTATGATGGCGGCCACGATGCCAATGGCCATGTATCGGCGAACGGAATGCCAGAGGGAATGCATGATGCGGCTCTGAGGTACCAGGCATATGGCGTGCATGACCAACAACAAGTACCCGGACAGTTCACTGGCACTGGCTACGGGTACAACAACTCGATGCCACTGGGCTGGGACTGGACGAACTCGATTGACTTTTCAGACTTCACGGCCCAATACGAACCGCAAGGGGAGCTTGTTGAAGAGCTCCAACATCCCGTCACCGCGAACGACTTCAACATACCATTACCCTTTGCGACCACGGACGCGAATTTCGATCCGACCGCCCATGCTCCCGCGATCACGACACCAAATCCGCTCCTTACGCATCATACTATCTCACATGCGCCAGAAGCGCCACCTCAGAGACCTGTCGTCCAGACAGGCATGAAGAGGAAGGCCAATTCTGAGCCAGATTCCGCAGTGTCGCAAACCGCAAGCAATGCAACAGAGACACAGCATAACCCGTCGAAGCGTCAGAACAGGTCACGGCGATCATCATCCACGTCTTCGCCCTTGCCCGATGTCGCAGAATCGGCAGATGCTCGCCAGTCACCGGCAACACAGGCTTCGGTCGTGCAGCCGTCTTCCGAACCTGCACCACAAGTAGACACAGAGCCACGGAAGAAGGAGCAGAGTAAAGGCACAGGACCTCAGGGGCGGGTTATCGATGTCTCAAAACCACGACGAGTTGCGGAGTCGCCTGGAGGCATGGAATTGCTACCAGCAGGGAAAGTGTTCCCTATACAGATCGGATCTGAGCTGTTCAGATTGTCTGGCGCGTCCATAACTTCGGATGGTAAGCACGGTCAAACCTCCACGCTGGCACGAATCAGCAGACTGAGACTACTAGAGCACCCTCATACTTCTCGCATTTTTTCAGCGAACAGCTGCACAACAACGGTGGCCGCGCTGGCGACGTAAAGACGTTATACATCGATCGCGATCCTGATACTTTCCGAGAAATCGCACTGCATCTGCAAGGGTATCACATTACACCGAAAGACGGCGAGCAATTTGTGAAGCTATTTGCAGATGCGCAGTTCTACTCACGTAAGTTCCTAAATGTTCTCACACCATGCAATTTTGCTGACGACATCAGTACCGCGTCTTACCAAGCAGCTTTTCAAGACCGATATCTTCATTCGAATCGGTGGTACACCGTTTCAAATACCACGAGACCTGTTCTCCTCGCCGGGTGACAGCCCCAACTATTTCTCCCTAGGCTTTGCACAATTTCTCTCCACGCCCTCGGACACATTTCCTGGTCTCGACCGCAGCGCATTACTCCGTCCGCCCTCTATATCCCCTCCCTCAGCCCCTGGTCGAAGCGGCGAAACCTTCGCAGAACTGATCCGCATCCTCCAAGGCTACGCACCCGAGATCCGCAACGAAGTACATCGCTCACAACTCCTCCGTGATGCGCGCTACTTCCATCTCAAAGGTCTTGAGCAGAAATTAATACCGTGCGAGATATCGTACAATCTTAAGCGCCAGGAATCGGAGATTTTGATGCGCTTAGAGGATATCAGGCAATCTGGCGTTTCATTTGTACCTGACGAGTCACTCAGTGACTCAGAAAGCGTATCACCAAGTGCTGCACCGAGCATTTCATTTCCTTCCGCCCGCCCGGGTTTGGTATCATATGCAAGACCATATACAGACGATCACTCGCAGACCAACATCCTCGTTCTGGAAATCTCAAATGGAGAGTCGACAACCTTACACCTGTCACCATCGGCGCAAACTTCCACAACGATCAATCCACGGGCGACGTTTCACAACTCGACACTCGCTCGGATAACTTCCCTGTTCTCTGTTATTGCGAGTAAGATGGGTCTACCGGCTACCCAGCCACTTGGCCTAATGTACCTCCAGACAGGCAGCGGCGTGGCTGCTCAACCTGTCAGTCCAGCTAACTCCGGTGTCAGCGAGGGTCGTGTACGTGTCCGCCTCGATAAAGATTGTGCGTTCAGTCTCGACGGGGAGGCAGCGGAGATCAGCACTGATGAAACCTCCAGACGCGTTGGTGTTAGACGAGAAAGAGATGCGACATGGGTCTGGGGCGGTGCTCGAGACGGAGAAGAAACCGAATGGATCGTTAAGCGCGCTCATTGGCGTTTACGAGTCGAGCCCGTGGAGTTCGACGGGGAGACGAGGATGCAAGTCGTCCTTTGTGGCGTGAAGGTCGAGGTTTTTAGTGTGGAGAGGAGGAGGAATGTTAGCAGAGGGTTTTTAGGTAGCTCATAGCGCAGAGTCACCAGGTGCTGCGCGCGCTGCACCCCACGATCCTGAGCACCGGCCCTCGAGGCGTTGCAGGAACGAGGCTTTGCCAATCACGCCGAACAACTGGCCACCAGCAATTGTCACGGTGGTGGATGCATACATGAGCAGGGTTGATGCTATTGACAGTTTCGTGAAAGCTAGGCCGGGCAGTACAGCATCGGGAGAGAACTTATGGGGTTTTTGGGGTGAGGAAGGAATAGAGAAGGGGGAGGACGGCATACAGACCACATTCGTCATACATACTACACTTGAAAGCTCTATTCCGCACATCAGCATGCACAGGCAAATTACCATACAATTTCAGGCGGTGTTGAAACCGATGCAGCGTTTCAACGGGGCTACTTGCTGTTAAAAAACATAAAGATGTGCATTCCTCTATACTTTACATCCCAAGACTAACTAGACCCCAGCTCCGACACTCTGTTACAGTCTTTCCAATTTGTATAACTTGTCAAAGCGTGATACAATGCGCACGCATGGTTTGTACTTCCAAACACGACTATATCCGCCTTCTTTCCTAGTTTGCGCGCGACAACAAGTCTCATTTCCCGTCTGCATTCTTGTAGCATGGAAACCAACAACTGAATACTTCTTTGTTGGTAGTTTTCGCAACGGGCTCGGCCCTGCAGAATCGCCTCGGTTTTCCACCGTCGGTAAAGGGTCCGCGTCCGCTACCCTCCATTTCAGAATCCCATTCGAAGTGATTGACATTGGTTGTTCCCGGTGCATAAGCAAATTCCAACTTGGAGCCGAAAGGGCCTGTGCGTTTGACTTGCAGATCATGTGGCAAGCCTTTGATCTTGAACGTGGCTCCGTCGTTGGGTAATTTGAAATCTGCCACCTTTGTGTCTTTCTCGTCGAAGTTTGTTACCTTGGCGTCGGTGATGTACGAGTCTCCAGTCCGAATAAATTTGACGCTGCATTGGTATAGCTCCTTGAAGACTGTGCCAGAGAGTTTGTACTTGTTGTCCTTTTTGGTACCTTCGTACGGGGAACCGATCCTTCCTCCAACATGTGGTTTTTCCACCAGTTGAAACTGCTTCGCATCGTTACCGCAGTCAGGTGTCGGTAGACAGTACTGGACTTTGGATTGGTCCGCAGACGCAAGTCTTCTCTTGAAGTCCACACGGAAAAAGTCATCCCGGTCCGCGCCCGTGGCTCTGAGGTAGCCGCTCAGTCGTCCACCAAGAGACTGGTTTTCTTGGGGGGTCATGCATCGCAGACTGTTTGGAAGTCTACCCGGGGTGTTGAACAGCTCCTGTTTGGCACTTGCTGGTGGCCATTCATCGCATTCCCAGTTCCGTGCAAGTGGGTCACTGAACTTTTGACTAAACGGAAAGGCACCACAGACACTTGTACTTTGAGGATTGTCAACCCTGCACCCGGATTCGTGGCGATTCTTATTGTTCTCATTGTGACGACTCTTCCCAAGATATGTAATTTTATTGGCATCGGGATTGTTGCCTCCCTAGATGAATCATAAGTTTTCGTCATTAGGAGATTTGGTTGGGACTTCCATCAACATACCATACAATGGATATAGTAGCAGGCGTTGTTGCACGCAGATTCTGCCCCTGAACACTCTGGCTCCCAGGTTCCAAGATCTTTGGGCGCTCGTTTGTAGAACATTCTGTCACTTCGGCCGGGAGTAGTCCCTTCCCCGACTACAAAAGCCACCAAGAGAGAAGCTAAGATGAGAGACTGCATAGCTCGAAGATCGTGCTTAATGAATAATCTTCTCCGATTATTTGCTTGTTGGGGTTGGAGGCGACTTTGAAGCCAGTAGCACAACGGAATAAGTCTTTTGGGTCAAAGATGATCAAAACAGAAGACATAGCAAGGCAAACTCTTCGTAATCCGGACATATTTATATGTGGCATTGAAGAATGTTCCCCCATCATGTCTCAAGCCAGTGCCGCAGACCCACTTCACACTGCCAGCTGTGCAAGAGGCACAGAAACCTTCGACGGCAATTTTTAGACAACACATATGAGGCGTTTGCTCTATTCTGATGTCTGCCTTGAGAAACGTCGGTTCCCGAACTGGAGGTCACAAAGTTTCAATCAATGAGAATGCGGCATGGTCAGGCTTAGGATCGAAAGTACCCACCTTTCGCGGCGAAGTGACCAGTTACGTGTGCATAGCGTCAAACTTGTATGTCGAGGCGTATTCAGCCTGGAGAACGTCATGCGGCGAGGGACTGTGCCTCACCATCGATTCCTATAGAGCCCGATAGTCGCTCGTGGGATCGCTGCTTCCACGTCATAATGGTCCTTTGACCATTCGGATAGCAAAGCGCTATTGCGAATGTTTCAACTGCACTGAGTCGCTTGTAAACTATATCTTGTTGGACTACGCCTCCGACATACAGTTGTCTTGAAACAGGTCGGACCGAATGTGGAGATGAACACTTTTCTAACATCTAGCTTGCCGCGCAGCCCTGGCGAACTCGTGAGATAGAAGCAGAAGCTTTCAAGATTGTTTTTCGGGTCTTCCATTGGATGCATCAGAAATAGGCAGTCGTGAAGATAGCTTGCAGGGAGACTACGCGCCACGGCTTATTTGATGCGAAAGATATCATTCCGGGAGGATTTTTAGATACCTGTTTCTGGACAACATCGAGTGACCCTCTGCCTAGCCATGTCCAATGATTGTCTCGATCGACTATCTGAGAAGCTTCAGCCTGATCGCTAGCAGAGTGGCACAGCTGTATCCCACTCCGGACAGTAATACAGAGATGATGACGAGGGGCCGATATGCATTAGACAAGGTAACGTTGGCATGGTTTGCCGTGTCTCATACCTTGGCTTCCGATACTTGTAATTGACAACTGAATGTTTGCAATATCATCTCCGAACTGCAATGCGCGAAGGCTTCGGAGGCCGAGCTGGTATGTTCATCACATGTGTTCTGAATTTGTACACGCGGTTACGGTAGAGTGCTGGTGGGCGGAGCATGCATGCAAATTACGTCATATCTGGCGGCGCAGTTGGTCAGGCGTTCCTATCCTCGACCGGTTTGAATTGCCAACGACACTACACCTTGCACCTCACGCAGTAGCCATCATAATTACTCACAAACATGAACTCATCTCCTTTCGCTTTATTTGTTCTTGATAAGTCTATCGATAATGAGGTACGCTCTCGTGATTTACTATCTAATCTGACGTTAATACTCGTAGTACATAAACAAGACTCTCGAACGTGCACGCAGCTGGGATGCTGCCAATGAAGCAGATTGGGATCTCTGGCTCGCAACTAATTCTTACGAAGATATGCCGCGTGATCCACCAAACAGGAGACAGCCCGATGGCTCAGTCTTGCCTGCCGCGCATGGCACTGTGCCGCCTATTTCGAAATCATATGTTTCGCCATGGTACGGCAAGACCGTCGAAGACTGCGCGAGGTGGTTACAAGCGGCGCCTGACGATGTCGCATCGGACAAGCAACACTTTGCAGCCATGAACGAGTACTCAAGGGAAGACGATACAGTACTTTTGTGTCGCGTGAAGAAGACTGATGGGGAAGCCGGGTGGAAAGTGGATTATTATCCAGTTTGGACGGTACATGTGGCTATGGCTTTGCATACCCGTAATGGGACTTCATTCGAAGAGTCGTTTGGTGGATATCAGCGCAAGATGGAGGGTGAAGGAAAGCCCGACAGGAGTCAGGGTGGGCCATACTCGTAGGTTTGGGTTTGGATCAGTATATGGAGAAGGTCTTTCTGTTCTAGGAGTGTGGGAAAGGTCCTCATATAGATTGGTCCAGCCGTCGGACGGTCCTGGTCTATTCAGGCGATGATCTCGCAGATACTCCGCCCACGCATTATCCAAGCCACTAGTACGGACAGGGTCGAACCAATGTTGCCACCATCCCTTCTTGTGCGCCGACAAGCCCATCTCGCTCAGAAGTATATCGGTATATGTGATGGGCTCAAAGTTGATCGCATTCCCCGAATCGCCGTTAGATAGGTAACGTCTATGGCTGAAAGCCACTCACCTCGCAATACTCTTTTCCATATCTTCCCTTGACGGGTGTGTTATTAGTCCGTCGAAGTAAGCCACCGCACACATCGTCTACGCTTCGGCAGCGAAGAGCTTGTTGCCTGTATTCAAGTGGTTCAAGAAGAGAATGCTGTCATCTTGCATCGGCGCCATCTCTTGATATAGCCAGTACGTGATTGTGTTGATCTTGTTACGTGTGTGATCCGATGGCTCGGCGAGCATTAAGAATCTCAAGCAGATTTCTCCATCAGCATTCTGGACAAATTTCTCCAAGTACTTGCATACCTCGCTTGTCTTTTAGTTGATGGGCATAGGGAGTCCAAGTTCAACTAGCTGTTTGCTATCAAATTACTGAAGAGACGGTACCCAACCGGTGTCACACACAATCGTATCACACTCAATTTCTTGGCTGCCCTCCAGCCGGACAAGATTCCCATCCAGTGATTTAACCTGATCGTGATGTACGTGCACATCTAAAGCAACGGTGTCCCAGAAGTCGTCGTGATGGAGCAAATCGCCTGGGCTGTTCTGCCAGAAGAACCTGAAGAAGTCAATTTTAGATAAGCGAGTTTATCTGAGCTACGAACGCAGTCTCATATTCAAGCCGATCAAAGCTCTTTGGCGGTGTTTAGTCCATGGTAGTTGGCTTCTTCTCGGACATTTCGGTCTTGGTTTGAGGGAAGTTTCCTTACGAGCCATCGGCCTACCCAGCTTTGTTGCAGGAAATTCGTCCATCCATTTTCGCTATCGAATATTGATTGCCCGATCGAGGCCACAATACGCGTGTGTGCTGCATTCTCGGATGGCCCTTTGCCTCTGCCTGAAGCGAAGAAAGCATGTTCCCTACCGTTTGCTCTATTGACCCAGTGCACTACTTTTCCGCTCTTGGCACCCATATAAACAACATTAGCGGCAGATTTCCCAGCCAAAATCACTACTAGTCTCTTGATCTCAGAGTTCTCCATCATCTTGCTGTCTCCAAAACCTTCCGTGTGTACTATCGCCCCACCAAAGATTTCTTTACCTGGTAGTAGCCCATTAGCAACCATCAATTTTGTTGTCGCGAAAACTGCAGCTTCGACGCGGACGTTCCACGCATTGTTGACTTTCCTGACAGAATCAAGGTTGGCGTTAAAGACCATGCAGTCGCACAGACACCGTCCGCGCTCATCCTGCCAAGTGCAATACTCTTCCCGATAGCCAGTTGTGTATTTTGCACGGTAAAAAACCGTGACAGCATCGGCTTTGTGCGGACGCGTCATGGGTAGGTCTGAGAACTCCGATAGACCGTGTGTACACTGCGTCCAGAATCCATCATGCATTCTACCTAGCGATCATTAGTGGCTTGATTTGTTTTCCAATGTTTTCCTCAACTAACGACAATCGGAAAAGCCCATGATGTCGCCATATTTCTCGAGGATGACAAGATTTGCGTTTGGATGGGCATCGAGGAAGCGCTGTGCGGCCATGATTCTCGAGAGTCCTGCGACTCGGCCAAACCTAGGGGGAAAGGTGGACCGCAGAGGGTGAATCACCGGCTCCTACTATGATCAAATCGTAGCTGCTGGAAACCATCGCTCATGCGAGTGTCTCAGAGCGCTTCGTTGTATTTTGAGAAACTTCGGTAGCCTTTGGTAGCTTCGCTGGATTGGCCAGATGTGCTGTAGATCCTCTACAACTACATCAGCATCGTGCTTCGAAAGCTACAAGGACTAGTTTGGCAGTGGCCAGATTCTTGTCTGTTCTGCACATGCGCAGAGTAATCTGACAGTCTATAGGAGCGCACTAAGACGTTTATAAAGAAGCTTAAATATATTTAAAGCTATAAGATATCTCGCCTACTTTTGTGAAAGTTATTAAGTGTATCTAGGCTATCTCTTAGCCCTTCTCATTGGGTGAAGGGGGACAGGAATTTTGTCGAGGCATACTAGCGTGAATAAAGAGAGGGATAATCACGGCTTGCTTACTCACACCGCCTTTGGAGCCGTCGGAAGGTGCAACGATAGCAGGCCAATATGTCCCTCAATGCTTAAAGGAAACCTCACGAGGCGTTTCCATAGCTGACCTGCCCTTCTTGTCCTTTCAGACGACTGCATCACTTTGAGTTTTTTTCGCGTTCCTTAAGCGGCTGTGTCGCAATACGGCGCTTCATTATCCGACAAACCCTGGGCAACCCACCGGCCGTATACTGGTGTAACCTTATCTACGCGCCGAAGAGCGGGAATCAAAGTTGGGGAGATTGCGAGACGGGTTCCAATTACCAAGGGACATTTCAGGTCTCAACCTTACTGTCGCTGCAAAATATCTTTCACTGCTGGCTGGAAGATTATTGTGATCGCGGAAGCTTGACAACGTTTCGTAGGTCCTTTCTTTGTTAAGTTGATCAGATACTCGGTGCCCTCCATGGGACAAGAAATATTTGCTACCAACGTCAACCTCAACAACCAATTGTTTGCAGTCCGTTTGTCTTGCTCGAAACCAGTTGAGATCTTAAAAACGAAACCTTTTCAACCTCGCTTTTGTTTCAGAAGTGAGGAATTCGAACAAATTTTTGCACTCAAGAGGATCTACGAGCCAATATTCCCGAGAGATCATCCGTGCCTAGAAAACTATCCAACATACGCTCCTTCTCCTCTAGGGATTTTGCTTAGGGCGCAAAGTCTTAGGGTCTATCTCCCCTGTCGTCCAGAACGTATCTTTACCCTGAATCTGGAGATAGATTGCCTGCGCCAAAAAGGTGATACAATCAGCAATATCATTGTTCTTCTCGTTTCTCGTCCTGCGTGCATTGCAAGCTGCCCAACCATATACCTTTGGGCTACCGCTCGGCCCATCATGGATGGCCATGTCTCGCTTCTTGTTGACTGGGTCTGGAGGGCCCACTGTCGTACCGTGTCAGTGAAGGTACAGCACAAAAGGTTGGGTCACTACTTACAGCCGCCAACGGCGTGTATCAATTCATGCAGCAGAGTCTGTGCCAAGGGCTTGATGTCCTCAATCTTGTTATGCTTGCCGTCGAGACCGTCTTTGACGATGTCGGGGTAGCGGCGCAGGTCTCTATCGGTCCCAGCTGGTGGGCTCAGGCGCCGTGGGTGGAGGAAGATATGCGCCATGCCGGAGGTGTCGTATGCGTCGTTAGCCTTGTAGCCTGTATAGTCTTGTAAGTATGTACAAAATAGAATGTATCATGTATGCGATTTTTGCTGATCAGCCTCGAGCCATTTGTGACTTACCGAGAGTGGTATAGGATCCCTTCACGCCAGGTTTGTCCTTTGAGTTTCTTGCAACCCCAATAGGCATCATCTTGCCATTGGCTCTGCTGTAGTAGTCTCTGTCCTCCCAGTAACTTTTCGGGTCATCTTTGTGGTAACGGATGTGGTTCTCTCTGCAATATATCTGGACATTGAGAGTGGTTGAGCTACCAAGGGTGGCTACTGCACCTAGGGTCACTATTGAGGTCGCATCCTGTTAGTGAGAGCGCTACGATAAGCAAGATCCTGGGCGGGATACTTACGAGCCAAACCGGGTCGATCTAGTGGATACATTAGAGGATCATAGGCCGCGGCGAACACATCATCTTTGCCATTGATCTTGCCGGACACGAGAGCCGCAGCAGCAACTGAATCTTACGTCAGTAGATATTTGAAAGTGACGGCTGGATTGCATACCTCTCGCAACTTCTGCGACGTCCTTGATGGCGTTGTCAACATCTTGACTTTGTGTTCCTTGGTTGCAATTCATAACGATGATGCTCGACCGCGCAGTGGCCGCCAGCACGGACACCAAGTACGCTAGTCTGGAAACAGACAACATGCTGATGACTTGAAAGTATTCGGTGCGATAGAAAAGAAAGATGTGAAGTTTGTTTTCAAGTTCCGACAGCTCACTCGTCTTATACATGTCGCAGCATAGCTGAGAATGTCAAACTTGAGGAGCATTTCGGGCCACAGCGCCGTGACATTCGACAAGAATGCCTACGCTAACACTGTATCGCGAGCATAGACCATGATGAGTGATCGTTACCAGGATGTAAATGGATGCGGTACCTGATTCTGTGCAGCTAAATGAAACAGCGCAATACAAGGCCTCCAGCTCAGCCTCATACAAACCAATCATATGCTGGATCAGATTTCAGATTTCTTACGAACCCATATGCATCGTGTTCCACCAGGTTGGAAGTGTGAGATCTCGGGGTCCGAGATGTTGGGCGTAGTTCGATTGGCCCCGGGTGTGGTGGCTGCGCCACACTACGACTCAATCCGGTAAACCCAAATTACACAAACGTTAAGAAAAAATAAGCTCAGCCACGCATACGGTCCGATTACCAATATGGTACGGTAGGGCGAGAGCCAAACTTAGTATCTGTGTAAGGCGGGCACATCACCAATCTCAAGTCCCAACACAAGGGTACATGGTACCGAAACACGTGGAGAACAGTTCGTGAAGACATTGCACGCAGGGTGGCCTGATGCTTTCGGCGTTTTTGAGACACGTGAGTTGAGGTCTTGTCCAGTCGGCGGAAGTGCGCACCTCCACTAACATCAGGCCTACCGTGAGATGGAAAATTTTACTGCCTGTATCACGCTCATCATCCAACACCGGATTGGGGCGAAATGTCATGCTTCAAGGCGACTCCAACACGAACATCGGGGAGTTATCGCAAGGTTGACTCAGAGGCTATGCATAGGATCAAGTCGAACGACCAAAAAAAGACTTGATGACCAAGGAACGGTCTTTGACGAAGAGAGCACGGAGAATGATACTATAGTGTAAGATCGAACGGCAGTGCACTATGAGGTGACAGACGCTACGGTCTTCATAAGCTCATCATATCACCCTCATTCAGGAGTGCTCAATCAGTATCAATTCACCATTCTACATTGTCAAGCAAGATAGCCATCATGAGGACCTACAACCTCATCTTTGCTTCACTCTTGACTTCTTTCATCCCACAAGGTCTCGCCGCACTTGTCCCCAGTCCAGCTGCCCGAGCTCTCCTCCCAAGATCCGCAACCGACACAATGGTCTCTTCCTCATCGAGTCACGGTCAATGGCGAGATTAAACCTTCCCGCCGCAACCTCGAACTCGAAGCGAAGCGACAGGCCAAGCAGATCCCATTCGCGTTCTGCCCAGAATTTTTCAAGGAAGATCCAAAGCAGTGCTCCATGTGCGGTGGCGACTCTAAGGTGAAGGGCACTTGCAACAATCTGCTCGTATCTGGTGATCAGTCATTCTGCCCTGGCGGGAAGCCATGTCGCGGCTACTACTGCCAATGCTCTGATAACGGTGGCCCAGATAACAGTCCAAAGGTTACTATGACTTCGGTCGTTAATGGCGAGACTGGAACTGTTGTCTGGGAGCCGATGACACTTGACGAGTACAAGGGACTTCGAGCATCGACCACTGTTAGTCTGACAGAGACTGCTACGGCCAGTGGCGCAAACGGAGGGCTTGAGACTGTAGCTGCCGTCGTGTTCGCTGGCGGTGTCGCATGGTACCTTGCATGTAAGTACCGCCATGTAAGTGCTAGAATGACGAATATGCTGACGTTGATAGCTCAAAATGCGGCAGCAGCAGCTATTGTGTTTCAACCTCCTCCGCAGAAACCGGAAGGTTCAAGAGAGGATGACAACACATGCAAAAACAACGGAAACAAGCCAGACTGCGATGACTGCGGTGGCAACACTCCTTTGGGATTGTGTTCGAAAGGAGACAAGCAGAACTGTAAGTAGATCGTCCATGGGTGAAGTGACACCGAACTAACCCAAGTCAAGGCCCATGCGAGGAGCAAAACTGCCCCAAGGACGGCCCACCGAAATGCTCTGCGCAAGACTGCTCCGGAAGCGTAAGTACCTTTCCAAGCATTCCCCAAAAATATGCTAATATCCAGTCAAGAATGAAGGTTTGAAGTGCAACGCCAACGGCCAACTCAAAGGCTGCCAATGCTGTCCCGCGGAAGCCCCCACGTGCGACGCCGACGACTGCAAAGGCGACGACAAGGACAAGTGTCAAGCCGACAAATTCAAAGGCTGTGGCTGCGAAGCCCCTGAGTTCGACCGGCAGGAGCCCGAACCCGACGAGCCGTTTCCCGAAGTCCCCAGCTCGGACACGCTGCTGAAGCAGGCCAAGGAGTCGCTGGACAAAATCTGGGGCGGCGACAAGAGCAAGGTGCCAGGATATAAGAAGGAGGACACGGGCCCGTATTGTTTGTATGGGTGAGTTTTTTTTGCGAAGTCAATGGCTGGAGATGAGGACAATTACTGATATGCTAGCAGCGCTGCACCACGACAGGTTCGCGAACCAAAGGAATACTGCCAGTGCGGTGATAACCATGCAACTATGTGGTATGTAAAGCCGTCTGCGACAAATCCTTGCCCGTGGACACCAGAGGAGACGGGTTCGCTCATTACTTTCACAACACCGGCTGCAGCACCACCGCCTACTCCTACCCCGACGCCTCCTGCTGCACCACCGCCGCCGCCACCACCACCACCGGAGCCAAAGCCCTCTACAAAGCCTTGTGTCCAAGGGTGGTGTGGAGCGCCGTTTTGCTCGCCGCTTTGCAAACCGTAGATATGAGGTGGACAGGCGTAATTTCTCTCTTGTATTCGGATTTCCGCAAACTTAGCAAAAGATAAAACAGAGTAGAACTTGTATCAAAAAAGCGTTTTGTAGAGCAGACGTATGAGATGGCAGTGATCGAATAAGATTCTATATGCTACCGTGTCGCTGATGTGTCCTCTAACGTCTTTGCCACTTCGACATGATCAACCATAGCCTCTTCTTCTTCTCCTTCGTCCCCTGGAGGCGGAGTGACAGGGTTGATATTCAGTGACCCCGGTGAATCCATAGTCTCATAATACTCATATGCTGCGATGTCGCCATCTTCCGTGGGATCGAACTCGTGATGTGTCGAAGCATCATTGGTATGTTCCTCATTGTGCTCCTCGTCCCCGGTAAGCTCGAAGTCGGGCTCATAGTAATTAGGAGTTCCAGGCGATGGCATGCTCGCATAGAATTCTCGTGCTTCGGGATCGTCCTCCATTCCCCTCATGTCATACGGGTCGCTCCCCTTGCGCTTGCGAAGTATATATGATGGATAGATACTTCTGTCAAAGCAAGAAGGACATGGACGACATCCCATTGCCACTGCAGTCGAACACGGCCCGCAATGATAGCAATGTTCGCAATGCGGTCCTGTCTCTTTCACATTCGCACATTCGCAAGCCCTGCAGTCTTCGTAGCCGTCGGCGGATTCGACATGGTCGTGCTCAGAGTCCTAATGAGGTGATGAGTAGTGATCTCAGGTTAGTATTGAATTGGCTTACATTGTGGGTCAAATACTCGATGCCAGGTTCTAGCTTGAAGGCCATGTCTGACAGTCTTTTGGAACTTGTTTGTGTTTATCTGCTCGGGAACTGGTCGTAAGATTTCTTCCATGAATATGTGGCTACCGAGAATTTAATAAAGGCGCCGGAGCTAAGCAGTCAAATGGTAAGAATAGAGCTATGCCACTCAGAGAGGCGCAGCCACGGGTACGGGGCAAACGAAAATGTTGGTGGTGTGCCTGGCGCTAAGAGTGAAACATGTCTAAGATGGTATAGTGGAGGCAAACTCTCACAGCGTAGTCACTGGCATGTGACATCATCTCACTAGTAATGTTTCTGTGTATGTAATAGTGAAGGTGTGGACAGGGACAGAGGTGCATGAGGGCGCACGGTTGTCGGGACGATTTTAGTGCGATCGACAATTACCGTGCTCGTGCGCGTCGTGCCTGAATTCGGGTTGTGCCCCGCCGAACATTATTACGCGTCTTCACAACGCGACTTCAACGCGCCATAACTTAATAACTATAGCTCTATAAGTAGTTGCGTTAGGTTGAAGTAGAAAGGGATCGGTCGTAAAGCAGTCAGGCTGAGGAGTAAGCGCTCTGTTGCACCCCCTCGAAGGCTGCAGCTGCATATCAGCACTGCCCCTGTTGATTGGTAAGTCCCAAATCAAGGTAGTTAGCATACCTGACGCTGACTGCTCCACACAGAGAACGCATCAGCCAGCAAGCCTTGTGGATGCGAATTTGATTAGGCTCAGCTATCCGGCGGGGCGAACAACTGCTGTAGAGCATGATGAGAAGAGGCAATGGCAACATAGTCAGCTCTCAGTATTGCGCTGGACATCACTTGCGCAAACGTATTGTGGTGGTGAAGAAGGCGAGAAAGATATCTTGTGATGCTTCGTGATTTAGTAAGCGCAACTTACGCATCGTACTCACCTTGTAGTCTCTTCGGATAGACTGGAAACAAGGTATGCAATATCATCTCTCATGATCCATATTGAAGTGTCAAACACTCCAAGCACTTGAATCGTCGCAGCATCGGTATCATTCAAACATCCCGTCTCATCCACGCATCTCTCCTTCAAAAGACAAATGCAAGTGTATCCTCAATCGATCATATTACAACACCCTGTCGCCTACCCACTCTGATCCAAACCATAATGGTATATCCCCT
>NW_001884551.1:78834-96495 GCF_000146915.1 Parastagonospora nodorum SN15
TCCCTTGCCACCTGCAACACTCCTACCCAACGTCCTGCTGATCAAGATACAAATCCGTCATGTCCGTTCGTTCGTTCCCGCGTACTCGTCTTCTCCAACCCCAGCTCCACATCCCCATCCTCATCAGACGCGGGCGAGGAACATGTCGGCGAGGGCGTGCAGTCCGGACTATATGCCGATGGAATGACACTGCTGATTCGTCCGGCGGCAAATACGCATCCACCCACGGCGTGGCGGATTAGTGAGTCGCCGGTCAGACTGCCCGGTGAGAAAGACGTTGCGGGCGACTTCGAGTGTTGAGGCTTCGATTTTCGCCCGCAGCGTGCGGCCGGAGATGAGGTTGTTGGTGTCGTGCTCGAGGATTTCTGCTCGCAGAGTAGGAGAGAGGAATGAGAGGGTTCCTCTCCGACCGACAACGTAGGCGAGGCCACCGACTGAGCGGGTGATTTGCTCGCCGGATGCGAGGCGGAGGGTTATTGTTGCGGTTTTGGTTTCTGGAGATGTGGATACGGAGATGATTTCCGCGTTGGGGAGGCCTTCGTAGAGGGTCCAGTCGCGGTTTTGATAGGGGTTGGATTTGCGTCGGGCAGCTGGTGATTTGGCGGCACGAGTTTTGTTGGAAGTTATCGCGGCGAGCTTCATCTGGCGGTAGACTGTGGCATACTCGGGGTACGCTGTGTGGTGACATCCGCGTAGTGGTGATGGGCGTTTATCTGGGGCCCATTGGTAGACGTGTATGATGCGGCGAGTTGGAGGCGCAGAGATGATGACATCTGCTGCAGAGAAGCCAGATCCGATGACGAGTAACGGCTCGTGTACAGTATCCAACTGCGCAACTGGAGCAAGCGATATTGGCGGTGGTATATTGACCGAGAACGTCCCAGATGCCAACACCAAATGCTTACACCGTATTCCCAACGACCCAATCATGAATCCATCTTTCGTCCTATACACGCCATCCACCTTCGTCTCAGCAAATACTGCATCCGCAATGCCCACGGCCTCCGGATACGCCCTCAAATAATCCGCAACCTCGACCCTCGACGGCCTCACAAAATCGCATTGATGCTCCTTCTGCCTCTTCGCTACGTGCTCCTGGTACGAGTACCCTGGCAAGCTCAATTGTTCCGCATAACTCAGCGTTCCAATGTCTTTGCTCGCCTCAACAGGCTCATCCGCCCACTGACCGCCTGCATGCCGCGCATCTCCAATGACAACATGCTCGACTGCCGTTTCCGGCTCATACCGCCATTCAACACAACTCTTTGGATTTATCTCCGTATCGGCATTCGGTCGGATGAGTGTATCGAGAAGGGTGTTTACAGGTAGTGCTTGCGTGGAATACCTAAGACTCGCAGCGAAATGCGCGTACAAATCTTCCGTGAGGTGTAGCAGATTCGGATTCTTCTTCAACTTGGCGTCGAGAAGGACATCGTGGTGCCCGCCGATGTAGTACGGTATGTGGCCGTGGAGGATGTAGCTTAGAATCAGTGCCGATGGGCCATTGCCTGGATTTGTCAGCGAGATCAATTACGAAATGCAGAGAAGAAGGCTTCAAACATACCAACAATCACCGTATCAACAAATTCGCATCGCGCGAGGTCACCGGGAGCCATGGACAGCGCATTGCCATGAGTGAAGAGGAGCAGAGCAGAGCGACAAAGAAACGCGACGACCCGAACCGGGCGACAGGGAGCACGTTAATAGTGCACGACTTCAACATGACGGACGTTATAAATCTTCGGCGCTAAGAAAACGGGCCTTGGGGTGCGAGGTGGGGTGTTTTCCGCAGGTCTCGCCTTCCTTAGACGGGTATGTGATGAGATTGGTGACTGGGACAAGGTTGTTTGCGTGTGGATTCGGTAAGTGTCGTTCGCCTCACGCGATCGGATCTATGGCGGTGTTATTGTTACACCAAGGTTGCTGATATCTGCACGTAAGCACAAGACGCGACGCACGCGTGCAGCGAACACACAGGTGGGGTGTGGTGAGGTCATGCTGCTTTGGGGAGTGCGGGGCAAGGATGGGCGTGGGATGGAACAGAGCACGCCATACATCGTGACTTCGAACCACCAGTCGCCGGCGAAATTCCTACCCGCCCTTTCTAAACAGAAAGAAGCGACGAGGTAGCCTGTATACATTCAAAGATTTCTAATAGAGTCAGGTGGAGTATTTTAGAGCTGCGCATACATCAGGCTTCTATAAGGTTATAATGAGTATGCCTCTATAGACTATTAGCTTGTGTCGTGTAGGTGCAGAGCGGGCACGAATTTTGCCGCAGCCTGGTGGAACGGTAGATGATCATGGCATTATGAATCACTAGAAAGCGAACTATGGTATCTTCATCTCTCCTAGTACGCATCGTTTCTCCAAGCACCCCTTCGCCAATGTCCAAGTTTATGGGAGAATAGAAAATAATCAGTCAGTCTTTATCATGCGCCCGGAGAGCCGCCGAGGCCAGATCCGAGTTTCGTCCGCGTACAACCTTCTCAGTAACGGTATGTGACGGTATTGCGCTCGGCAATTGGCGACACATCGTGTTGCGTCTGTTGCTGCGGGACATTGAGTTCAGGTGTTTTTGGCTGTCGCATGTCATATGGGCTCTCATCTTCCTCCTTGATCTGGGGCGCTGCGCCGTGCATGGTCAGGTTGTTGGCTGAGCTGTCCTGTCTTCCGAGATATGACGGTGTCGACTGGAACCCGGGGTGGTAGGAGTCTGGTGAACCACCGTAGCCCTCTGCTCTGGGGTTGGTGGGTGGAGTGAACGTTGATGTGTGGTGGTCTCCAAAGGGATTGTCGTCGGCAGGAGCAGATGTCGAGGTTGGCCCTTGTCTTGATCCGCCTGCTTGCAGGGTAGGTGGTAAAGACAGCTCATCGTTCTTGTAGCTGGCAGGATTTGAGGACTGCGCTGGGGGTGGCGCATAACCGTGAGGGGCACCGGGGGGTGGAGAGTATGTGGAAGCTGGAGGCTGTCCGTAGCTCATATCTGTTGGCGCGTTGACCGGTGGCAGACTTGGCGCTCCATTGTGAGGTGGTAGATTGTTGCTGTTGACCTGGGAAATGGGCGGCGTCGTCACCGGGGACGGACTCTGAAGTCGGCGAGCTTGGAGGACTGCGCGCTGGTGCTTCGAGGCAGCCAGGGATAGTTGCTCATTCGTCTCAATGAGCGTGAGCATGGTGTCGTCGTCCGGCGCGGGGTTGTCGCATGCAATGTAGCCCTGCACACTACGCTGGGCCGCTGTACAGCGCTCCGCAAACTCCTTCACAAGTTCGTTGCCAATCAGCTCGTGCGCTGGGGTGGACTGCACCAGCTGAAGGAGCAACTTCGCAGATGTCCGCGCCTCCTCGATGCGTCCAGCGAGCTCGATTGGCGGCGGAAGCCCCTTTGAGCGTGATCTGTGTCTGTGTCCATCCTCTGAGAAGCCACCCTGAACCGACTGGCCGTTCCATGCCGGCGCATTCAGTTTCCGGGGTCCCAGCTGCTTCGCCGCGTTCGCCATGAGGCCCTTTTCCTTCCTCCACATGGCGAATATGGTGTTGAGATTTGTGTCGTATGCCTTTTCGCGCTCCATGGAGTCGAGACTCTCTCTCAGTATCTGCGAAACGCTCGGGTCTTGTCCGTTCCGCAGCAGATGCTTCACCGTATCCGCGAACTGCTTGTCCATGTTCTTGGTGAAAGACTGGCCCGGGTTGTCGGCCAGTATCCGGATGAGCATGACGGCATTGTACTGGACGTGTGGCTGACCGTAGTTCTCCTTGGAGAGGAACTTGCGGATCTGCTGGGCGGCGGCGGCTGCAGCGGTTGGACTTGCGACGGCCGACTCGACGATGGTGGGGAGATGCAGCACCTCTTCGCCCTGGAAGTTGTCAGGAACTGCTCACGTGCTTGGGGCGATGGACATACCGAGTTCGCAGCGGCCGACTCGCAGAAGAGTCGCTGGGGCGGGTTAGCTGTTGCGCCTGGTGGAGTAACGTGATGTGATGCGACCTACCACTCCGCGCGCCGCATTGCTCTCTGGTGTGTCTGCATTCGGGTCGACGTGTACGTCTTGGGCTTGAGACGCCGTCAGTGACAGCCCGTCTTTATGTTGCGCGCAGCGACTCACAGGACCGGTGGCGCATCAAGCTGCCAAAGTTGAGGCGCTTCTTGAGCTCCATGTCCGCGATAACCTCGCGGGGTGGTGGCGCGGTAGGAAAGGGTGACTTGAGGATGCAATGCGCTGTTGCACGAGTTTGCTGGGTGGTGTCGCTATAGAGATACTGGGAGGTCCAGGGGCGAATAGATGTCTTCACCGCTTTGGTGTAGGATTATAGCTCGTGAGGCATCCAACACCTAAATCGCACAAGCTCACGGACGCGCATGCTGCGCCTCACACCGCCAAGAGCGTTGCGAGGACACACGACGTCAACCGCCGCGTACAACGTGTGGCAACCCATACGGAATCTGCGACTGCGCTACGGTTCTGCATACGTTTGGCAGCTCCAAGAGGCGGTTCGTGTCTAGCGATGCGGTCTTCCGTGCCAAGGGCTCCGCGTTCGATCATCATCAGAGATGCGCACATCACCCGTCTGAAGGCACATCTTGGAGGTGCACGGGTGGGACTCGCTGTCGCACGAGGGTGCTTCCGCGAGCTCATGCAGGGTCGCGAGGGCCTGGCGCCTAAGTGGGTGATGAGGAGGATGGCACGTGTGACAGGGAATGACGCGGAGCTATCCAAAAACGTGCCTACCCAGAGCATCACGGTACCTAACAGACGTGTAATCGCCAGACGGGTTGCGGTGATGATTAAGCTGTTTGCACTACAAGAGCAACCACATCAAGGAACGTTCTTCTCATCGTCATCACGAACTCAAATGACACTGACATCTTCGTCGATGCGCATAGACTGGTCTGAAAGATGTACAATACTATCACTCGGACACTGCGAAGACCAAGCCAACGAAGGAAGAGGTGAGCGCTGCTATATGCAGGAAATACTGGTAGGCTTCAGCTACTGTGACGTCTACCTCACGTGTGGTGCGCCTCAAATTGGGAAGCGCTAAATGCCATCACGTTGAGGTAACCTTGAAACAGATCAAGACTCGATACTTGAAAGAAAACATACGAATCTGTCATCGTCAGCGACTAAACGCATTCAGCCATCCTCACAGCTCTTCCAAGGCACATTCGTTTCTTTTGGCATGATGCGAGGTGGGAAGTGGCACGGCGGGAGCGACGATCTTCCCTGATCGCCCCGCAGCATCTATCAGCCACATGCACGACTTCTTGGTGAGACGTCATACGCTTCGACACCTGCCATTCATGCGCACCATAGCGCCTTAGCTACAGTCACTCGCAGTAGCCATGGAGCTATATGACTCCAGCATGCCCTCCAGCCGCACGACGTCTCGTGCAAAACACTCCCCTCCTGACCTTCAACAGCCATAGGCGTCCACAAATCCCAGTTTCCTTCAAAATGGCCGAACCCGCAAGTGTCATGGCTGGACGTGCTAGACAGCGTATGCAGGAGAACGAAGAGGACAAAATTACCCGTAAAGCTGGAGACTTCAAAGCATTCGAAGCCGACATGCCTAAACTCGCAAACCGATTCTCCTTCTCTTTGAAGGACAACCTTTCTTCTTACCTGGGGCGCAACAATCCATTCTACGAGAACGTGAACCCAAAGACCGACTATGTATGGCTGCTCGACACCACCGCCTACCAAAACCGAATCGGACGCTGGAAAACCGAGGTCGTTGCAGCGTACTTTCTGAAGGACAGCGGCAAGGACCTCTCAGAAGTTGTCGGATGGGTCAGTGAGAAGCTCGGTGTAGCAGACGACGAAGACAAGAAAGGCACCATCGCAAAGCGCCTTCAGCCACTTCTCGATGCCATCCTCCCCGCGCATGCCGTGGAGATTGATCTCCAAGGCGTGAACGTCCGTCTCGGACCCTCTGGACGCGATGGCATCAGCTCCGATGAGATCGCCATTCCCGGAAGCGGCTACAAAGACGGCCAGATCATCACCAGCAAAGCCATCAACGCCGACGCCACAGCCTTCAACGTAACCTTTGCTGAACCCAAAGGCTGGGCCGTCCTCAGCGACATCGACGACACCATCAAGAAGACACTGACCTCATCCCCAATTGGCATCTTGGAAACCACCTTCGCAGACGAACCCGAGCCCATCGCCGGCATGCCCGAACTCTACAAGCACATCGTCCAGAAACTGAATAACCCGCCGTTCTGGTACCTCTCCGCCAGTCCTTACAATCTCTACCCTTTCCTCCGCGAGTTCCGCGAGCAATACTACCCCTCCGGCACCATGATCCTGCGCGACGCCAGCTGGATGAACCTCGCCGGTTTCCTTGCCAACCTCACCCAAGGCACTGAAGCGTACAAGGTCGACCGCATCGAGAAAGTGAACAAGTGGTTTCCGAAGCGCAAGTTCATCCTGATTGGCGACTCGACGCAGTCAGATCCCGAGGCGTATGGCGAGGCGTACAGGAAGCATGGGAAGTGGATTGGCGCGATTTACATTCGCAAAGTCATGGGTGTCGAGGGCATGGATGAGGAGAAGAAGAATGCGCCGGAGAGGTTTGAGAAGGCGTTCAAGGGCGTGCCGAAGGAGGTGTGGTATGTTTTTGAGGACCCGAAGGAGTTGTATGCCAAGGTGGACGCGCTTGTGCAGACAAAGTAGGTTGTGAGTGAGTAGAGGTTCGCGTGTAGATGGTTTCGTTTCTATATCGGCGTTTCGTTTGCGATATACCATTCCCGCGGGCTGCATTTTCTGTTTTAAGGAGTGTCAAACACTTTTCTACAATCCGGTGATAAACATATAATCAGGCATCTTCCCCCACATTTTTCTACTTGCAGCTACCTCATTCCACGAAAATAGAGTCTGTCAAGCCTACATGTACCCAGCGAATATGAGTGCCGCATGAATTTGATGTTCGCCCTTCACCTCGACTTCGGCTCTTCACACCAACCCGCCACAAGCCGGTGACTCCATGCCGACGCGCCTTACTCTACCAGACACACCTTCCAAATCCACCGCGACCACCAAGAAGTGTTCTCCGCTGATATGGGGCAACAGAAAGAGCACAAGGCGTCAGTCCCGGTCCCACTTTACGTCCTCCTGTTCATCGTCATCGGCCTCTGCGCATGGTCATTCTGGATCGGCACCGTATGCGTGCGCCTCTGGTTCTACAAAGGCGCCCTGGGCCCAGTGCCAGAGAAGTTCATCATCATACCGCATCACCGCAAGGAGAAAGAGCCGGCGCAGGCGCAGTCACTGCCTCCTCCTACTATCAAAAATGGCCGCAACACCGTCTTTCCCACTGTCGCCCACCTCAACTGTAATACCGTCTTCCCCGCCGTCGCTCACCTCGCCACAAAACCAACAAACCCCTTCTCTGACGACCACGCGGTGCCAGATGCGTCAGAAGAGTGGCGCACAATCCCCAAGATCACTATCGAAGACTCAGACGAGCCATTTGACAACGCGATCGCACAAGAATACGCGGACCCAGCCCGCGTCCGCAAATTCCTCGCTGAAGAACGCCGTATCTCGCGCCTCCCAACTTTCGACCAGGACGACTGCGGCGACGGCTCCGAGTTTCCTGAAGTCCCATATGCCATCGCGCCTGTGGAGCCTTGGGCGGCGTTGACTTATCGCCAGCTCGGACTGCAAAAAGTCAATAACACGAGCGCATGGCTGACGATTAATAACTCGTACATTGAACACCACGAAGCGCGCATGTCGCTGCTCGAACGCAAGCAGGCTGATTGCGTACAAGTGCGGCACGATGGCGAAGCTGCGTGTGAAGAGCTGGCGGATCTGGTGGTGCAGCATCTATGCAAGGCTCATCCGGATCACTTTACTGCGAAGCTGAAGGGTAGGAGAAGACATGTCAGGAACGAACTTGCAAGTAAGGAGTATGCGCTTGTGAGGCCGTTCGATTGTCATCCGTTGGGATTGTGTGCACGGTTGGCAGTGGAGGACTTTTGCATTTGGAGGAGGGGGGAGTTTACTTTGGGGTGGTATTTGTATGTCCATCGTTCAACTTAAAGTATGAGTTGCTAATAACCATCCAGACAAGCATCCGCCACGCTCTTCCCGGCTGGATGGAATCTCCGCCACCACATCGGGAAATCCCTCTCATCCATTATCAACGACCCCTTCGAGCCCTTACCTCTCTGGCACGGTTCGTCCATCACCCCTTTCCCCAAAACCACTATCTTACTAATCCATTCCTAGATCTCCCAGACATTCTCAACCTCCCCTACACCCCCACGACCCTATACACCCGCCACACAACCTTCATCCAAACCCTCTCCCTGACCACCCCGCTCACATCAACTTTGCACATCCCGCGCCCCGCAGACTTCTTCTCCGGCGGCGTGCAGCACCTCGTCCCGCAAAATCTTTACATACGCCGCGAGTATCAGTCGTTTCGGCAGCTGGCCAAGTCCGGCGCGGTGGTCATGACGTCGCGCACGGAATTGACTAGATTGACGGATGTGGCGGGGCGGAGGGAGAAGGACGATTTGATGGCGGAGATTCGCGGCTGGGGAGAGGATGAGGCGGGGTTCAAGGGGAGGGATTTGTGGAGTAGGGCGGTGGGGAGTTGGTGTGAGGGCGGTAGTGCATTCAGGGATGATGTTACTGTCATCACGGGGGTGGAAGAGTAGTAAAGGATGTGTTTTAGGGGCGATAGTGATCTTTGCCCAAGGTGATGAAATGAATTGACTGCTGTAAAGCAAAGTGTATCTGGATATTCTGACCACTCACACTGTGTTCGATGTAGTGGTTTCGACGAGATTGTTTACCAGAAGCTTAAACCCCGGTTGAGTTGTCTTTTTGGTGTAGGCTGCATGTTCAATCTGAGCAGGGCCGTTAAATAACCCGGAGGTATGCACAGTATTACGAGGTTTTGACTTCGACGGCAAGTATAGCTTGAAGCTGCGTAATCGTTTTCAGATCGTCGTTCGTTATAGTACTAGTGCCGGCAAATCAAACTGCTCGAGCACTTCTCTCGGCACTCCGCTTCGCATTGAAATGTGTATGATCCCTGTAGAAACGTACCATGGCCCTTGCAGCACGACATAACCGTCATGTGTCAAAGTTTCCTAAAAATGTCGTTGTTGAGCTGATCCAACTAGGATCTATCCGCGCGGCGAACCATCTAGAGAAAACTTCACGCGCTAAAATCCACATACCTCGGACATTCCCACTTCAGCAGCGGACCAGCCCGCCTAACAAATCACATGGCCATGCTTTATCCATCCTGTCAAGACAACGTTTGCAACTGAACAAACCCGCTCTAGTTACTATCAGATATACACTCAATCGCTTGCTCGAACAACTTCGAACAAGGTTTCAACTGGCCGGACCGTCTCTGTCGTTCGCAAACATGTTCAACAAACTCGCTGCAGCGCCACCACAGGGTGGTCCAGGCTCTTGCAGCAGATTTACATGACGTGCTTTGAACGGCGCCGAAGAGAATTTCCTGCGTGACAAGGGCAAGAAAAGAACGCAGTTACTACAATACATAATGTCGTCGTAATTGTAGCCGTATGGTGGCATTTTCGCTTGCGCACCCCCATTCTCCGCAATCATGTTGGACGACATCGAGAGTGCGCCGCACACTGACCATGATTCCCACTCGGATAACAAACCCATCCTCGAGCCGCAATTAAACGTCGGCGGGCATGGCGCTACGCAGCGCCGGCTGAAGAACTACCATGTCACGATGATTGGGTTTTGTTCTGGGATTGGGACAGGACTTTTCATCGGCACGGGGTCTGCGTATGCGAATGCCGGACCGGCAGGCTTATTGCTCGCATATCTTGTTGTCGGAAGTGTACTATGGTGCGTAATGCAGAGTATTGCCGAGCTAGCTACTGTAGTATGTATTCGCATTGCTTCATTTCAACAGTCCGACGTACTCACAAAGATCAGATCCCTACGGCTGGATCGTTCCCGCACTTCGCAAGTCGGTTTATTGACCCAGCAGTTGGCTTCTCGCTGGCGATAAGCTATGGGTATTGTTACACCATCTCTATTGCGGCTGAGTGTTCGGCGTCTGCGATTCTCGTGGGGTATTGGACGGATATGTCGCCCGCAATCGTCATTACCATCAGTCTCGTGCTCATTCTGGCGATCAATTTGATGAGTGTGCGCTGGTTTGGCGAGTCGGAAGTTGTTGCTGGTTCGATCAAGGTCGCGTGTTTCCTTGGTCTCATTCTTGTTTCCATTGTCATAACGTCTGGAGGCGCACCAAACAACGAGACCATTGGCTTCCGATATTGGAACAATCCGGGTGCCTGGGTGGATTACAACGGAATCTCTGGGTCGACAGGTCACTTTCTGGGATTTCTGGCTGCGTTCGTAAACGCATCGTTCTCCTTCATTGGTGTCGAGGTCGTGGTCATTACGGCGGCCGAGAGCATCAACCCGCACGTCGCAATTCCGCTGTCAGCCAAACGAGTCACATACCGCATCGCGCTGTTCTACATCCTCGGTGCTCTTCTCATCGGCCTCATCGTCGACCCCAGGAATCCAGGCCTTGTGTCAGGCACCGGAAACGCCAACTCCTCGCCCTGGGTCATCGCCATCAAAGAGGCCGGCATAACCGCCCTTCCCTCCATCGTAAACGCCTGTATCCTGATCTCTGCCTGGTCAGCGGGTAATTCCTACTGCTGGGTCGGATCACGAATAATCGTCGCAATGACCACCGACCGGCAGCTCCCCCAAATCTTCGGCCGAACCTGGTCGAACGGTGTACCATACTATGCCGTGCTAGCTTCATGGCTCTTTGGCCCTCTCGCATATCTCAGCCTGGGATCTGGCGGCGCCGCACAAGCATTCGGATGGCTGGTGAGCCTCAGCACCGTCGCCGGGCTGATTGCGTGGGCGACATTGTGTTTCTGCTACATTCGCTTCCACGCCGCCATGAAAGCGCAAGGACTCAGTCGCGATAGCTTACCGTGGAAGAGCCCGTTCCAACCCTTCAGTGCGTGGTATGGGTTTGTCGGATCGACTATCATTGTCTTTATTACAGGATTTCCGGTCTTCTTGAAAGGGAACTGGAGCACGGGTGATTTCATCGCGTCGTATATTGGCATTCCGCTTTTCATCGTTCCGATTGTTATTTGGAAGTTGGTGTATAAGACGAAGGTATGTGATTTTACTTTTCGTTGATGGATCTTGCTAATATGGTACAGTTTGCTCGTGCTAAGACCATTGATCTACACTCTGGACGCCTTCACAGCTCATAAGCTGCGTTGTCCGAAACCAGGTGCTCGTGGAGAGCAGGAATAAATGTCACATTCGCAGTGATTGACGAGAGAAAAGAGATTTTGGCAGCATGGATGCACTCGTCAAATGATGGTGTATGCTTGCTGAATATCGCAGTACGCGACTTGCTTCTGGACGAGGCAACTGTCATGACTTGATTGCGGCATCGTTCTAATTTCGTCGGCCATAGCTCATTCAAAAGAGGTTTCGAGTAGTAGTACTTAATACGAATGGCCCGAGATGGAGTTGTGATGCACATTGAGCATGGGATGAAGACCAACGGAGTTTCTTCCTGGATGATGGTTTACTGGTGGACCGTGTCCCAGTCACGTGTCAAGGCTTTGCCTCTGCTGGCCCCTGACAGCTGCCACTGCCAACTGTCAGACCACGACACGAGCAACCCACCAGAGACGCACCGATAGAAGCAATCAATCGCTCTAGATCTCAAAACGCTGCGCAAGTTCGGAGATAGCCCCGCCAAAGTGCGGAATCCTTCCAACCTTCGTTTCTGGTGCGTTTTGTCTCACAACAGCCTCAGGTGTGCTTCAGCCTCAGGTTTACCGAAGTCTCTGCATGCCTCACAACTTCCAACGTCTCACGTAGCCACAATGCGGCACCGTTTGAGCATTGATCAGCACTAATGCAAAATCTTATGCATTTGTTCTGATTCCACGAATTGCGTCTTTTGCCGTTTGTGTCACTGTCTCAAAACGATCGCGCTAAGCTTGTTCTCCAAGGCTTCGGTACATACAAGCTTTTTTTCACGACAAACGGCATGCCCCACATCGCTCGTCTGGACCTGCTGTCGCATAATACCTCACACCGTCTAATCGGGTCGAGCGGCTATACCCCTGCGGGCCTGGGTGAATTGAAGCGCTTCCTCCGTGCCCAGGAGGTTCAGCCAGGACCAAGGGGTTTACCAGATGTAAGATAGCTGCCGTCAGATGCGGACGCACTGCCGCTGGGCTGGTGATTCGTGAGACACTTGGGAACGGTGCGGCTCAATTTGGACAGCCGCTTGACACCTCGCGTACGATCCTTCTCGTGTCAATTATTCAGGGATGGCATCGGACGTGTATAGAGACTGCAGTATAAGTACCAGGCAAACAGCCGTTTCTGAATATCCATTCCCAAGCCAGTCTTCCGATTCAAACTTCCAGATCTACATTTGTCTATTCTTTCCCGCTGTGCGGTTTACTTTCACTCAAACACTCCCAACTACATCCAATCTCTAATAACCACCACTATACAACAAACCCCACACACCTCAGACAAAATGCAGTTCTCCATCACCGCCGTTCTCTTTGGCCTCGTTGCCATCTCTTCCGCCGCCATCGCTGATGTCGAGGGTGTCTACAACGTCGCCCGTGCCGACCTCGAGACCCGCCAGGCCGCCAACGGCGCCTGCTGTATCCCCAACCAGTCTCTCAAGCAGGATGCTTGCACCGTCAACGGCGCCGCTGGAAAGTGCGTGCCCGGAGGTCCCGCTGCCTGTAAGTCTACTCCATCAACCTCTCCTCAATCACCAATACTAACAACACTCAGGCAACGGCGCCCTGAACTGCGTCGCCAACAACCAGCTCGTCTGCGACAACAACGTGCCCGAGCGATCCGGCGTCTTGTGCCGCTTCCAGGCTGCCAACGGCCAGATCCAGGACGGTGCTAAGCAGATTACCAACTTGGCACAGGCCAAGGTCAACTAGAGAGAACGGAGTGTGATGGCATTTGGAGGGCTGGTCTTGAAGAATCGAAATCAAGCTCGACGCAATATTTTGAAGCTTTCATTGTACATATAGGTCCTGGCACAGCGGGAACCTTAGATAGCTTAGAAAAGAAAATATCTTTTTGCTCGACAATTGTAATTGTTATTGTTTTTTGCTGTGTATTTTCTTCCCAAACTGTTCAGGTGATGTCGACCACCAGGGAGAGTGCTCGCATATCACAGGACATTGTTTTTTAGTGATATAACTTTGTCTTGTTTTAATCACTTACTCTAGACACCATTAGAAGTATGGAAGCACTATACCTTGACGGGTTTTTGTTGATTTCACTCGTGGAGATCAGACTTGACTTTGTACCGTCTAGTCTGTCCAACTCCAATTACTACTAACACTCTGGCGTCGAAACGCGTCACTGAAGCCCGGCACACTTCCCAACATCAACGATCCGCGATCCTCGCAATCCTGAAGGACAGTATCTACAACATACTTCGTAGCCAATCTCGCATTCATGCCCTTCTTCTCCAACAGCGCAGGAAGTTCCTCTTCAACCTCATCCGTCTTGCGCTCAACAATCTTCTTCATGACCGCCGCAATCGTCCAGCGCATGCTAGAGCGATTGAGCTGGCGGGCCTTGGTCGTCAGGAGGTTCTCGTCTTTGAGCGTCTTCTCGATGAGAGTGAGCACTTCGTCGAGGGGCGTCCAGAGAGTCAGGCCGCTGGCGGGATCGTTGACGGCTTTGAGCAGGAGTTGGAGTTCTGGAATCCAATTTTTCACGGGCATCTTCCACCAGCGGAGGTGCAGGCGACTGAAGCGTTGGGTCAGCGCTAGAGTTTGCACGAGGTAGTGCAGGCGGTCGTCGGGGTAGTCTATGCTTGGAGGCTGGATGTACGACTGCCTGAGAAGATTCTGCTTGAGGTTTTCGTTGGAAAATGCTTCTTCGATGCAGGCGTCATACCTACTACCTGGGTGGGATGGGCCTTTCAGAGCTGGAAGTTTCTGAGCTGAAGGTTTCTGAGCTGAAAATTTGTGGATTGGACCTACCTGAGGCTCGGCGCGTTCCTTGTCAGCTCGAATTTTCTCAGCTCGATCTTGCTCGGCCTGGGGGCGCTCAACTCGATCTGCCCCCGCCTGCAGGATGCGCGAAGGCATTTGGTCTTCATCAAGACTAGCTAAGAAGTGGTCCAGAGCAGGGTCGTCGAGCGTCATGAAAGAGTCGTAATCCATGAGACTATTCCAGTTACCATCATCTATCATGCAGTGATCTGGTACCTGGGCCTCTCCTCCAAACATGAAGTCCTGATCGCTCGTCATCTGTTTTGATGGTATAGGAGAATATGTGATTGGAATTAGGTTGAGCCTGTAGTTGAAGGTGAGTGTGTTGAGAGAAAGTGAGCGTCTTGGATTGCGTATCGGACGCCGTTGCTATGACGGAGACCATCTGTACGAAGTGTGGAAGGAATAGTTATGGAGCGAAGTTACGACATTGTACATGTACGAAGCACGCACTGTGGGTAAACTTTGAACGAAAACATAGCTGAGATGGGTACATACATTTTTGAAGAAGTCAACACAATATAATATAACGAGATGTGTGCGAAATTGGGAATGGCAGAGCATCGACGTCGATTCCGTGTCTGTATAGAACACAATGATGATTCAGAGAGGTTGAGACACGGCGTAAGACACGCCAGAGATGTCTCGAACTATGTCTCCGCACAATGTATTTGAAATTTGCCATCAGTATATAAGGGGGGCCATCCCCATCACTCTGCACAATATCAAAAGCCATCCCCATCGCTCTGCACAATATCAAAAACTATATACCATCCATTTCAACCTATGTACAGTAGCTCCACGTGATTCTCTCTACTAATCGACATTGTGAACAAACCACACGAATTGTACACAAACTTTGCATGGACTTTTCCACCATGTGGACAAACATGATTTATCTAAATGGACTATATGAAGATCTTTTGCCGTGGACATTGATTTTCTCATCAAAACTTGCATCGCATTTTCGATAGAAATAGACAAGCATCAAAACATCCAAATCTTCCAGTCTTTACCAACTTCATATCGCTAATCACCATAAAGATGGTTTCTGCATCGTATCCCACCTGCAGAGTTCGCAACACGAAGAAGACCCGTGGATGTCTCGGCTCGATCAAAAGCTGGTTCGTGCGACAGCAGGCTCCAGTGCGGGCTACTCAAACCGAATTGTCCCCATTTGTAGGAGTGAATCGCCAACCACAGATGGAAATACCAATGGTGATGATTAGATTTCCATCCGCCACGCTAGTTCGTGAAGGACGCGAAAACATGCGTGATATGTCTGAAGATTGCGATGATTCCGTTCGAGACGCTGTTCGACAGAACGGTTCGGTTTTGGACCGCATCGATTTCAGCCAGGACACGGAAGCTGAGCTTCGGGAGTACCTGGAGGCTATGGCAGCCGGCGGAGCTGCTCGTCTCCCTGTGCGACCAGACCTTGGATTCCGCTACCAAGTCAAGGCCTTCCCACCCAGTGTACGTATGAGCATTATGCCATCGCGCATTGTGGGCAAGCACACAACCGAGCCACAAGCCCATGAGATTGCCATAGTCAAGCAGGTCACTGGAAGGCGACCACAACCGACTATTGAATCTTTCCAGTTTCTAGGTATCCACCAAGTCGACAGTGAAATGCCCGTGAGACAGTCTTCCACCAACTCCATTGCTAGTTCCAGCGACAATTCCGATGATGGTTATGAGTACGAGTTCGGTACTGTCATTCAGGATCGCCTGAATGAAGAGCGCGTAGACCCCTCTGCCACATCTCGCCCCGCCACTGTCCCTAATGACAATTCGGACGACGAGCACAGGACAATTCTCCAGCCTCGGCAGAACAGACGGATGGTACTGTCCACTTCGTCCTCCGATGAAGACGATGAGGCCGGGATCGCTCTACCCCAAGCTCGGCAAGCTGGGGAACGCACGATATTGTCAAGTTCATCTATTGTATATGAAGATGAAAATGAAGTTATGGTCATGGCCCGCCCTGCCACCCATCGACGAGCGCTCTCTATTGGATCGGACTTCTTGCCTGGTTCGTTTGTGGAGACCCGAGATGTCGTTGCAACGGCTCGTCCCGTCAGCCATCGACTGGCTTTCTCGGTCGATTTCGACTCTTCCTCGGTGGATCCTGCTGCTTCAAGTCGTGAAAGTCACGCTGATGAGCAGCCTGTAGTAGATCATGATCCATCATTGCGCGTGGACAGCCCGATGGTGTTCGCGCGAATGGATCTTGGAGTATGCTTCCAGGCGAAACTACATGGGGGTCATCCTATCAAGTCCTATCGTGCTGAATACATTGATCACGATGTTGCTGTGGTCGAAGAAACACCTGACTGGCTCGGTCTCCATCCCGAGTGCGCAGTAATGCTCTTTGCCAGCCCCAACGAGGGCTGCATGGCTCGCTTCGCGCATCTTTGGGAAGACGAGTATGCCGAAGCTATTGACCAATCGCTATTCGCAGACTTCGACGAAGTCTCGTCAGACGTGGTCAGTGATGGTTCTTCCGATGACTGTTGCAGCTTTTGGTCTATGTGCGACGACGGCGACACCACGCAGACCAGTGTGACTTCGATGGATAGCCGTCGAAATTCGTGGTCTGTGGGTAACGAGTTTGAATACAAGAGTGTGTTCGTCGCAGAGCCAGTCCAACGCGACTTCGTCCACCAGAACCAGGAGCAGCTCAAGGGTAGGCGTTCTCGGCGGACGTTGGACGAGTTTTACCGCTTGAGAAAGGGTAGGACAATGTCAACCGTTCCCAACGGCTGGTAGAAGATTTCTATAATCAATTGTTTGCAGTAGACACCTCACTCCTAATCCCTTGATCCGTGCCAATAGTTCCACAGCAAACCCTTTGCGATACTCAGCGCGATTTGAACTCGTTGATTCGTGCAAAAAGATTCCCCACATGCCTTTCGTGCCACTCTTACCATTCTCACTTCCTCTTCAAATAACACCCCACACTCCCAAAACAATCCTCTACCCTCCCCTCCCTCCAAATCATCCCACTCAGCCCACACTCCCTTCTGCTTGAATTCCCACAACCCCGGACTCGAGTTATCCGTGAAACGAAACACCTCCTCTCCATTCTGCATAGTCACACTCTTACACCCGAGCCCGTTATCCTCAATCGCGCAGCAAAGAAATCCCGCCGGCCCGCCTGAATCATGCGTCATGCCAAGCGCGACCTGCCGAACGGGTACGTCGGGTGAAATACTGATGACAAACGTGGTGCCGTTGAGTGCGCGGAAGGCTTCGGGGTCGGGGAGGGTGGTTGTGGAGAAGTGCGTGGATAGGTATGCCATATCGATTGGTGTGTAGCGAGGGTCCTGTGCAAGAATTTTGGGCGCAGGGCTGTTTTGATGCCGTGCGAAGAGGTCGCGTATGGTACATGCGGCTAGGTGCTGTGTGTATGCGCGGCGCAGTATTCTAGGATGGCGGCTTGAGACGGGGCTGACGAGGCCGAAGCAGATGATTTGATCGACTTGCGTGGTGGTTCCGGCGTGCTCCTCTAGAAATGCTACCAGGCGATGGTGGATGTCTGATGCTTCCCAATCACTGTGGAACTCGGCTGCTTTGATGTGGAAATCGGGCGGTATCGTGTC
>NW_001884551.1:96595-178482 GCF_000146915.1 Parastagonospora nodorum SN15
GTCTTCAAACTTCTTCTTGTACGAGATCGCCCTCTAGTGCCGATGTCGAAACGGCAGCAAGTTGCCATGATTATTACAGTACCCGGTATCCCTAGGTCTTGGATGTCGTGGTATGTCCAGCATCGCTTGAACTTGTATGTCTGCTTGTCAACCTCTTCCATGTAATCATCCCTGGATAACGATGTCTCCCGCTTGATTCCGTATATGTCGGCAACTGACAGCTTTGGTGTCCAAGAACCGCCTGAGGCGAGAGCTCTCCTGTTCTGAAGATACCTTATTCTCTGGAGCATTCTCCTCGATGGATATCCAGGATTTGTAGGCGATGTCGAAGAGTTCGCGACGGAATATTGGGCCATGTTTCTTTTGCGCATCAAGAATAGGCTTCAACTGTATACCATGTGCCATATCGTCTCGTTGTGTTTCCTCGCGCTTCTAGTATACTCTAGTTCAGAGAACAGCGGTAATGTTATGTGCAAGTCTGACTAGACTCAATGGTCGATTGGTATGTCATGGGATGGTAAGGAAACCGTGAAGTCGTACAACTTTGACTTATGTTTTAGCTTGGTTACACTCTGCTAGTGCTGTTCAGACACAGCGTGGCCCTAGATACGTGGCACATACTGTGATCACCAGGACGCTTGCATGCAGGTAAAGCACCTGTGTTAACAAGGCTCAGCGGTTCTGTTTAGAAATTCAGAGAGCGACTTGCGCGGAGCTTGCATTTTCGTGAAGGAGGAGTTAGGGTCGGATGGCACTAGATACTACGGTTGACTTCAGGCCTTGCGCCTGTCAACCAGATAATGAGCACCGAACATAACATCCAATAGAATGTTTATGATGCTTGTAGTTGTAGTTGACCAGGCGCAGCGGGCGTTCCATATGATAGGAAAGCGACAACACTGGAGTCCCGAAAAATGTATCTGTATTGTGGGATGAATAACATGACGATCGTATTCCCGTAGCAGAGGATCGAGTTGGAGGGAATCCAAATAGTGGGTGTCGTAAGAAAAGCGCCAACACGATCTGGTCCTAGTACGAACTATGTCGTCGGCACGGCTCCCGTGAACTTGCCCAGACAATTCGACGGTTTCTATTTTCGACTTGAAACACTTCGAAGAACCATAGGTGACCTGAAATGTCGGGTGTTCTCATTGGCGTTTCGAGATTGTGGCGATGCTGCGACGCTCTTTGCAACTTAACCAGCGTACAACAGTACGTTCAATATCTTCAAGCAGTTCAATTGCAATGAAAGAGAATGACATATAAGCAGCATAGTAGACTCGCGACGCGCTGCCGTTGCTGCCAAATCCGCCTAACCGGGCCGAAGAACGTGGGGCCCATGTGAGGCATCCAAGCGCTAGAGCCCTCCGCCCCAGCCACACGTAGGACGACACCAACACCCCTCTTGCTTGCCTTGATGACTGCGCCGCGACTGCGGGCGGGCGCAGGGCCTCCTGCTTCTCATGTCAGAGCCTGCAGCTTTGATCCATCTCTAGAGACATTGCTAACCCCCGTGCGGCCACTTCTACTAACCTACCTGCAAACAGCTACGTGAACTGAACTGCATCCTGACACTCTTTTGAACTACACACTTCTTGGACGTAAGCACGGCATTTAGCAGCATTGTATAGACGGTTGATAGCCATGGAGGTACGTACTCGTCTACCTAGAGACCGAAGCATTGTATTTAATTCACCACCAGAACACTCCGTACCACGACTCCCCTCCACCCTCCCGAAGCTCTTCACCAACCCGCCCCACTCGCTCACGCTCCACATCCTCCTCGCACAGCTCTTCGACCATAAAACCGCTTCCTGCGCCGCCGCAACCAGCGCCTGTACACGAGCCCTATCGCGACGATCCACCAAACACACATCACAACGACCCTTCCACATACCGCGACGAGCCATCATCCACATATCGCGATGACCCACCACCACACGCGGCCCGCATCCCACGCCAATCCTCCAGCATACCACCACCAACAACGACCCTACACCGACTCAGCGCCCGTCACACCTCTCCCAACCGACGACAATATCCCCCTAGCGTACCTAATCCCACCCTACCCCTCAAACTCCCCGCCCCCGTACTCCGTCGCCATCCGCGAAACACTCCTCATCCAACACCAACACCCATACCACGCGTACGCACCCTCGCAAACACCCTACCACGACGCGCCAATCTTCCCTACCTCACGGCGCCGCGACGTGCTCGTCGAAATTGACCCCGAGTCCGGCGAAGTCGTGTCGCGCACGGACGATGTACGGCACGGGGTGGAGAAGGTGGTTGCGATGTTTGTGGTGGCGGTCGTGTTGTTGTTTCTGAGTGGGTTTTTGGGGTTTATAGCTTTTGGTTCGTGAGGGAAGATTGGGTCTGGACTGGATGAAGATGCGATTTGGATGGGAGGAGATGGGGATGGGGAAGGATTCCTTTTTATTTGATACGATACCTAGTGAAGCACATATTTACTGCTGGATTGTGCAGCGTTTTGGAAAGTCATTGGATACCATATATATATGGGGAAGAATGAATAGATCGAGTATATCAACCTCGCTCTACTACGCGGTCTGAATTAGTTTCTCTCATTCGAATTACCTCATATTTTCGCCTAGTATCTGCAAACAGGCACGAGTCTGCAAGGCAGCTAGTCAATATATTCACGTGCAAGCCATGCTACAGCACCACATCTGAAGGAACAAAAGCTTTCATTCATAAAGTACGTTTGGGGGGTATGCTGAAGCTTGAAAGTACCGTCGATAAAAGAACACCAAAAAAAAACCAGAAAGATTTTCGCCCTCGGGACATGTTTCCACACCTCATCGCCTGCACTCTCGTATTTTATTTTCTACCTAAATCTCGCAGTGCAGCGACCCATGACTTCGCCCTGGCAGACAAGCTCGGCGTTGAATTCCGAGCCGTCGAGCGTGAGGTAGATGTCGAAGTAGACGCGGTAAAAGGTGCCTTGGGGCGTGTCCATGCGTTCAAAGTCCTTTTCGAGGTTTTTGCGTGAGAGGTCAGACGTTAGGGTTACGACTTCCTTGATGCCTAGACGAAGTTAGTGTGGATAAGTCAGACTGGAGATTGATAACTTACGAGGATCCTTGGTGTATTCTGGACAGACGTCGTCGTCGCAGGCGTAGAGTATGTCCTTCGTACATGAGCGTGGCACCGGGGGCGACTTGGCGGAAGAAAGAGACTTTGACGGGCTCGCCGATCTTGACACGCTGACCTTTTTGCACGAATATTTGGCGCGTGTATTTGCATCGGTCCTTGCCGTCTAGAGATGGAAACGCGGTATTGTTCCGGGTGGTGGCCCTCCTTGAATGGTTGTAGAGTGGCCATGAGGTAGTGTCGACGAGCGACGCGGTGTGTGACGATTCGTTCAGTGATACCGGCGGTGACGGCACCCTTGACGATGGCAGCGACAGAGTCCATGGGTCGGACGATCCTTGGACTGGAATTGAGGGGGTACATGAAGTTTGATTTTGCTGGAAGAGGTACTCGGATGCACCGAAGCCACCGACGACAAGGACATTCTAATATCGTTAGTACTGCATCAAAACTGCTGATGATCTCGACTCACCTGTAATGCCCTGTTTTGCGCCTGGATGGCAATGATCTGGTTCCTAACAAGTTCCAAGATTCGGTTTACTACAGGCTCGAAGCACTGCAGAATCTCCTCGTTTGTAAATGTCATGTAACCCTCCTCGATGCCAGCCTCTGGGAACTCGGCCTCAATACCAACATCGACCGCCCACTTTTGACCGTTGTTTCGGAAGTCGGCCTTTATCCTGTTCTCAAAGTCCATGATGCATTTTGCGTATACTTTGCCGGCAGTCTTGGAACCGTCAGGGAGCTTCATCTTCCGTATCTTGGCGCGCAGAATGTTACTGAAGTTTCGGTTGAGGGCCGTTGAACCGCAAGAGTCACCGGATCCTGCTGTGCACTCAGCCACGGAGAATGGCTGCTCTTCCTCGACCTCGTACGCAATCAAATCGACAGTACCACCACCACAATCGACGATGAGGACGGCGTCGTGGATCTTGAGGTTTAGAAGACCAGTCTTTGAGCAAAACATAGCGGCAGCTTCCGGCTCGGTGATAAGTGTCAACCTGTTGTCGTTCTCGTCACGGAGGAATCCAGCCTGGATGGCTGCGGCACGTGTTGCGGCCTTTCCAGCATCATTCCAGATGGCGGGCACGGTCAGGTAGTATCTGATGTTGCGCTCTTCACGGTTGAAAACTTCACCCAGCGTCTTTTGCAGCTGGTTTCGCATCGCCTGTCGGAGGTGGAAGAGGTAGTCGGCGGCCACGTCGATTTCTGACTTGCCCGGGGGTAGAGGCGGCAGGTTGATGGGGTCGATGTATGTGTTGCCAGACAGCATGAGCTGCAGCTTGAACCATTCCACCTTTTGCACGCCAGGCTTGGGGTAGCCGGTCGGAGCCAATGCGTCGGCAATGTCTGGTCCCCATCCTACAACCTTCTGGTACTGATCGTAGTACAATACGGTGGGGATCTGTACTGTGATTAGACGAAGCTACTCATGCAGGACGAACGCTCGACTACCTTTTGCTTTGTCTGATTTCCCGCGCCGGGCCATTCAGTGATTATGTCTTCCTTGGCCTCGGTGTTGGTAGCAAAGGCGAATGCAACGCCGGAAAAGGTAGTGCCCTGGGGTCAATCAGCGACTGCGCCACGCGTACCCGAGACATGGCGATACTCACGAAATCGATACCGACAATCAGCTGCGCCTTGGAGCGGCCCTCGCCCTGCAGCTCGCCCGTGTGCCCAGGCGGTCTGTATTGCGCTGGCGGCCCAAGAGGCACACCCGGGTTGGGCGGGGGTGCACCGTATGCCTGCCCGTACTGTCCTCCTCCGGGCGCGGCGGGATAGCCAGGCGGTCCTCCCTGCGGGGGGTAGCCCATGGGCTGTTGCGGCGGATAGCCTCCCGGTGCGCCTGTGTTGATGGGTGGGAGAGGGCTGGCAGGTCGGCCATGCTGCTGGTTGGGCGCACCGAGGCCGCCAGACTGCGCGTACGTGTACGAGGGCGGGCGGCCCAGGGGATTTTGCTGATTCATCGGGAGCGAGGAGCTGCTCGAATTCGAAGCCTGCGGTGAAAGCGACGTCGGTCGTTGCTGTCCGGTGGGGGCGATGCTGCCCTGTGGTGATGGAGTCGGATTGCCAGCTGAACTCTTGCGTTTCGAGCCCACGAGGTTCTTGAAACGGGCATTCATGGAATTCATCAGTTAGAGAGAGGAGGGCTGGAGACAGCGAGTGGGGTGAAGTCGTGTAAATTGGGACAGCTGCTGCGGCTGACAATGCGATCCAACGCTGGGCGCCGAACAAGGCTGAGAGCTCCCCGCCGACGGGCTTCAAGAGGCGCAGCGGTCCTGGCGGAATGGCTGCAGCTGCACGCACTCGTCTTTCTGGCCCCGGGCGTCTCTCACACTCGAATGTGCGGCTCGGATCAGGGCAGGCAGGGACGCTTCGTCGTGGCTGCTGTCTTCTCCAGCAGCGGTGCTGTGCACTGGAGGGGTAAACAAGCGGCGGGTCATTGTCAAACCGGTGAACCTCAGCACCACCAACCCGCCATTCACAGGGCCCACAACCCGCCACCCTCGCCCAGGGTGCAGGCGCTGTCAAACCCGAGCCCGCAGCAACAACAAAGACCTGGAGGATTCATGATGCATTGTGTTTGCGCCACGTGCCGGCAAATGACGCGTATTCGCACCGTCACGCCGCCAGAGGCCTCCTCGAGGACGACACCAGTTCTGCGGGACTTCGGTGCCTCTCTGTGCCAGGCTGCTGGCTCCTTCACTGCGTCCAGCGATGCCCAAAGCGGTGCGCACCCCTGGCTTGGCTCACATCAGCTCATCAACTCCACTAGACGTATGGGGCAAGACGCCGCGGATGGCTGGACTAAGCGAACGACGTCGCTTGAAAGGAACTTGACTTCTTCATCATACATGATCGACTGAAGAAGGGTGCATCCTGAAACACTAACAAGCACACCATGTGCGAAGATGTAACACTTGGAGAAAGAATGCAGATCAGATTCTGCTCGGCGATCCTTGACGTGGTCGATTTGCGCTTTGTCAACAGCTGCTGTGCCTGCTCAACGCACATGCTGCCTTTGTAGCGTGGAGTGGGCTCAAGCACGAGCAAGTGGTATCTGGAGTACAACGACGTGATATTGGCAGACCGAACCGGATTTTTTTTCCAAGTAGGCCAGGCCAGCGTTCAGCCATCATGCTGCAGACGAGCATCACCGCAGAGGACCAATCGATTTCCACTTCACCTTCTCCTTCTTCTTATCCCTCACGACACGCGCACAATGATACGAGCCGTTGTCTAGATCCGCTAGTCGCGGTATTCAATCCAGTAATCTCAGGGACCTAAGGCAGCATGGTTCGCTGCGGTTACACGATGGCCGACCAAGAAGTATGGTAGGTGAACTTCAACATCTCTACTACTGGAAGTGCAACGTAATAGTACCAGAAATGCCTGACCAGGCCTACTTTCCACATGACGATATTTCTGCCCTCTTGTCTTTCCCACATCATCCCTTCATAACACACTTGCAATAACTTCATCAAATCCATCAAACCCGTCAGAAACCACATCGTAGTGGCAGTCCAACCAGCACACGCACCGCAGACAACTACCAAGGACAACCACACACACACCGCAGGCCACTACAACGGCACTACCAGAGGAACCGCTCCATCCACCACTACGCGCACCGCATTTCAATACAAACCCACCACACCTCATCCAAAATGCCCTTCAACGCCTTCTCCTTCACCGCCCTCCCAAAGAAACCTCACCTACCCACCTCCTCCACCCCGCACCCACACCCCCCACACTCGCACCCCTCAACCTACCTCTCCAACCCCTCTTCCTACAACCCCTGGAACCCCAAGACGCCCAGCCACCACCTCTACCGCTCCTTCAAATCCTTCACGTGCGCCGAGAACGCCGCGCGCCTGCAGCGCGGCGAACAGCCCTTCTGCACGCCTGCGGGCCGCGACCGCGCGTTTGAGAAACTCATGCGGCTGAGTAAGGGCGAGGAGCCGATTGGGTGGGCAATTGACGAGGGGGGCTGGGATGGGGAATTTGAAGGGTTTGTGGATTGGGGCGGGCAGATGGAGATGGAGGAGGAGAGGGTGGGGAGGTGGGTGTTGGGGAACAGGGGGGAGGGAGAGGAAGAGGAGATGCGTAGGGCGGTGGAGGAGGGGGAGAAGCAGATGGAGAAGGAGAGGAAGGATAGTAAGGAGGTTTATCACGGGAAGAATGGAGAGGGGGAGTGGGAGGCGGTGGGGAAGATGAGGATTGATGATAAAGACGAGGATGAGTTTGCGGATGCGGATACGAGTCCGGAGCATCGGGAGGATATCGGGGATGAGGATGATGGGCTGGAGGATATGACGATTTGCTGAGCGGACAAGGCTGAGTCGTTGAACAATGGTCGATGCATATCTACATGGCTCACGATTGAAAAGTCACAGCTGTAATTAATTTCGCCGTTTTTAACTCTTCGGAGTCTAATAGATTGCAACACCTAGACTTCACTTCACATTGCATCCACTCTGATCTTGTATGAATGTATTATTGTATTTCGCACCACCCTCATTCAAAAATCCCCCTTGGAGCCTTTTTTATCACGAACCTCACAGAAGAAGAAAAGCCCCTGGTAATCCCAGCGCTTGGGATATGATGCAGTATAAATACAATTTCCGTACCCGTTTGAATGAAGCCAAAGAACGCCGGCGCTGATGAGCCCAGAAAACAAGTAGCAATGGTGAACAAGAGAAGCGAAAGAACGCACGGGAGATAGGGAGCTTGCGGAAGGACGTCATCGAGGAAACGGTTTAGAGTTCCGATTTGCTAGGACTGTGGACCCAGAGGAGAGCGTTGGACTAGTTGCGGTAGTACGCGCAAGTCTACCGTCCCGCCGCGCTCGGTAGTTTCCGATCAAAATCCGGTCGCTTCTCGTCTTTCTCCACGTTCTTAAGGCGGGCGAGCATCAAAGCGAGCGTCTTCTTTTCTCTACCATCGTGTTCCAGGACATGGACCAGATCGCGGATTTGGATCTTCGCGCCAATCTCCGTCGTCTCAATGGGAGAGCCGAAATTTCTCTTCTTGCCGACAAGGCCCTTGTCGATTGCTGGTGCTGCGCCCGCTGGTGTCGCCGTACCACTTGCGCCAGCAGAAGCGGTTGGTTTGGGTGTTGCCGCGCCGGAACCACCACCCGCAGCTCCGCCGACAGGACCACCACCAGTCATCCATGAGTACTTTTTCTTTTTGCCGAATCCAAGTGCCATACTGGCTGTTTCGTTGGCCTTGCGATGGAGCACGTCGTCTGTTTGATTCTGTTTCTTCAGTGCATCCTTATCTTTCTTTGTCATCTTGTCCGGAGGAGGCAGTGACAAGACTGGCGCTACGTCTGCAGCAGTGGCAGCTGTGCCTTCTTGACGCTTCTGGCGCTTTGCTATGCGTGCCTTCTCGTACTTCTCATCGTCTGCGACCTTGCGCTTGAGAAGGGTCGCGACATGATTGATCTTATTCTGAAATGTGCGCTGAGGCGTGGGAGGTGCTTCGGTGGGCGGGGTGGGGAGGCGAGAGACATTCGGTGGTTCTACTTAAATTAGCTTTGCATCATCTTCGGACGGGATCCGTCTTACGCTTGTTTGCTGTCGATGTAGGACTGACAGCGCTGTCTGGAGCCTCCCAAGGGGTCCTCAGGATGTTGACTGGGGCTACCATCTTTTCCTCTGCGCTCTTCTCGACTTCGGCAATGTCCACAAGTTGAGGTGGAATCAGGCCATGTGATGTGTGCTGACGGCCCTTGCTAAGGACGTAAGCATCTTCGACCAGGGTACGAATGCGATCCTCAGCAGCCAAAGTTAACAGCGAGAGAATCTCGACAAGCGGCGCAGTCTGGTTGAGTAGACTGGCGGCCTCGAGGCCCACAATTTGCTCCCCATTCTGGCCAGCCTGGGCTGTGCGCGTGCTATCTCGAGCTTGCTTCTCGGGAATCTTGTCAAAAAGTCCGTCAACATTGACCTGGATACCGGTTTCGTAGGCTCGTTTCGCTATGCGATGTCGTAGGACATTGGCGGCAAGGAAGGGGTCGGTGAGGGGCTGCTGCGCCGACTCGTTCAGTATACGCGCGGCCTGCTCGTGCTTCCTGAGAAATTCGGCCTCGTGCTGCTCCTGTGATAAGCCCTGAGACAACGGTCCACTGCCCTGAAATGCACCATGGCTGCTCTGCTGGCTCCAGTTATTGAAGCTCGTGTTGGGCGTCGTGTTGGAGCCTGAAGCCTGCGAATTGAAAGATGCACCATAGTTCCGGTTTCCGTAGCTATGTAGTAGCAAATCTTCTTCCGCACGAAGGTCGACGATTCCACCACTGAGAACATCACTCAGATTGTTCACGTCCGAGTCTCGTCCATTGGGCTTCTCGAGCTCTGCATCGTCCTGCGTCTTGCTGTACGGCACCTTGGGCGGCGGCATGGAACCCTGAGGCGCGTGTTGCTGGGGCGCTCCGTTGGGATGAGGGTAGGGCTGCGGCTGGTGGAATGGCGGAGGCTGCTGCGTCGCAGGCGATCCGGGAACAGAGAGATGGCCAGAAAACTGCGGGGACATAGCATACGGCGACTGAGGCTGCGACGGGGGATACGTTGGCTGGGCAAAGGGCGAGTGGTATGGCGCGGGCGACGGCGGGTTTGGAGAGAGTCGCTGGCGCTTTGCGGGGGGGATGCCGCCTGCCATGTTGGGCGACATCATCGTTGGCGACTGCTGGTACGGCGGAGAATAGGCGCCCTGTTGCTGCTGCGGATACTGGTTCAGATTCTGCGTCTGCACCGGCGGCGGGTGTTGGCCATATTGCTGCTGCTGCTGCTGTTGCGGCGCGGGCGGCGGATACTGCTGGTGGTTGTGGTTCATGGTGGGCAGCTCCTTCCCCCAAGAGGGAGTGCGCGGGCTGGCTGGCTTTATCGGCGCGTCATCCGGCGACGGTTCGTTCCAGCGAGGGCGAGTTGGCGATGCTTTTCGGGGGCTCGGGCAGGTGCAGCGGGGTGCGGGCGGTTGGGCGCGTCGATATTTGTGATGTCTCGGTCGAAGGAGAAGGCACGAAGTAGAGTGACGCCGCACAGACTCGGGCTTGGCAGGCGCGCGCGACAAAGAGGAGCCGCAACGGTCAAGAGGACAATCACTTGCTTCCTTTCGCGCTCTCACTCACCTCACACGGCAGACACTCCCGCAGTCTACGGCCCTACGCGCCAATTTGAACGGTGATAACATCACCTGACTAATCGCAGCATACTGGACCGCGCATCACGGTTCTAATTCACTTCAACGCGTCTCCCTTTGTATTCGCACGCTCACAACCATCCTCGACTTGACCCATCTTCAACGTGAACGCCTTTGTTAGATCGCACCGGCAACTATGGCGACAAAGAGAAAGCTCGCGGCATTGGCTCCCGAGGACGAAGACCCAGTAGACCCTTCTGATGAGCTCATGTTTCTCTGCTTAGGAGGCGGCAACGAGGTTGGCCGGTCATGTCACATCATTCAGTACAAGGGCAAGACGGTCATGGTGCGTCTATATAAATATCCCAGGTAGAAGCGCATTGCTGACATGGTGTAGCTCGACGCTGGCATGCACCCCGCCTACGAAGGCCTGTCCGCTATGCCCTTCTACGACGAGTTTGACCTTAGCACTGTAGACGTGCTACTAATATCACAGTATGTATACGCATGTCTTGCATCTCAGCTTCAATATTTCGATGGAGGGAACATGGCGCATCACTACAGTCGGACTGTTATGCGCGCGCGGCTCGGTCCAGCACCACCTTGTATATCAGAATCAATGGAATATAATTTGCATTCTATCAGTCCGACCCCGGTGATGTGCCTTCCACCGCACTGTACCTCTCGCATGTTGAGCGCCGCATCTCCTTGTGTCTATTTGCGAGCCACTGTAAACTACGTCGTTCCCTGGCGCTGACTTCTCCAGTTTCCACGTCGACCATGCCGCATCACTGCCATACGTGCTTGCGAAGACAAACTTCAAGGGCCGGGTTTTCATGACGCATCCGACAAAAGCCATTTACAAGTGGCTCATCCAGGACTCCGTCCGTGTTGGCAACATGTCCAGCTCCTCAGAGACAAAAATCCAGATGTACACCGAAGCCGACCATCTCAACACGTTCCCCATGATCGAGGCTATTGACTTCTACACCACACATACAGTCTCTGGCGTACGGATAACGCCATATCCGGCTGGACACGTCCTGGGAGCGGCCATGTTTTTGATGGAGATTGCCGGCCTCAAGATCTTATTCACTGGCGACTACTCTCGAGAAGACGATCGACATTTGGTCTCTGCTTCAGTACCACCCGGGCGTCAAGGTCGACGTTCTCATTACCGAGTCTACTTTCGGTATCTCCACCCATACACCGCGTGTCGAGCGCGAGGCCCAGCTCATGAAGTCGATAACCGACGTCCTGAACCGCGGTGGCCGTGCTCTGCTTCCGGGTTTTCGCCCTCGGCCGCGCGCAAGAACTTCTTCTCATTCTCGATGAGTATTGGGACAAAACACGAGCAGTACCAGAAGATACCCATCTACTACAACTCGAGTCTAGCAAGAAGGTGTATGCAAGTCTACCAAACATATCTTGGCGCCATGAACGACAACATCAAGCGCCTCTTCGCCGAGCGCATGAACGAGGCTCAGGCAGAAGGCGATACTGGAAGGCGCGGAGCTTGGGATTTCAGATTTGTTCGATCACTCAAGAGCATGGACAAGTTTCAGGATCTAGGCGCCTGTGTTATGCTTGCTTCTCCTGGTATGATGCAATCCGGCACATCGCGTGAGCTACTTGAGCGATGGGCTCCAGATCCGAGGAATGGTGTGATTATTACCGGTTACTCTGTGGAGGGCACGATGGCGAAGCAGATCGTACACGAGCCTGATCAGATACCAGCAATCATGACACGATCAGCAAATGCAGCAAGACGACCAGGTCAAAAGGAGAATGAGCAGAGCATGATTCCTCGAAGATGCACAGTGCAAGAGTACAGTTTTGCCGCTCACGTTGACGGAAAGGAGAACATGGAGTTCGTGCAGGAAGTGGCTGCTCCCGTTGTTGTAAGTTTCCGAGTCGTCCGCACCCAGTGAAGCATATCACTAATCACCGTTGCGCAGATCCTCGTTCATGGCGAGAAGGGCAACATGACACGTCTAAAGTCGAAGCTCTTATCTTTCAACGCCCAAAAGACCATCCCAACAAAGATCTACTCACCCGCAAACTGCGAAGAACTCCGCATTCCTTTCAAGACCGACAAAGTCGCCAAGGTCGTTGGCAAACTCGCCTCAATCGCACCGCCTCTCCCACGATCGCTGTCTAACGGCGACGAAGCAGAGGCGAAGTACGAAGAAGAAGTCCAGATGGTCAGCGGTGTCCTCGTCCAAAACGACTTCAAAATCTCCCTCATGGCGCCTGAAGACCTCAAGGAATATGCCGGTCTCACCACCACAACCATCCTGTGTCGCCAGCATATCACGCTTTCTGCCGCGGGCGTTGATCTCATTCGATGGGCGCTTGAAGGCACGTTCGGCGCGATCAAGGAGTCGAAGATCACGGATGAGAACATCGATGGCAAAGAGAAGGAGAGTAAGATGAACGGTCACGACGCCGCCGACGAAGAAATCAGCCGCGACCAGATGAAATTTACCGTCATGGACTGCGTCACGGTCCTCGTCCGCCCCGGCGGGCGCGTCGAAGTGGAATGGGAAGGCAACGTCATCAACGACGGTATAGCAGACGCTGTATTAGCCGTGCTCTTCACCGTCGAAAGTTCGCCCGCGGCTGTCAAACGTACGTCTTCGAAAACCCATATATCTATGCTATATACTAACACAAAACAGAATCATCAAAGTCCCACTCCCACTCCCACGACAAACCTCACAACATGGAGTTTGCGCACCGCCCCCATCCCCACCGCACACCCGACCCCGCAACCCGCCTCGCCCGCCTCTGCCTCTTCCTCGAAGCCCAATTTGGTGCTGAATCCGTCTCGCCCATCCACCTCCCACGCACTTCCACCTCCACCCCTACATCACCACCCTCCTCCTTCTCCATCGCCGCCAGCCCGGAAATCACACAGGACCTCTCCCCCGAGGACAAGGCGGAACTCAAGCGTCTACACGGCCTAGGCATTCCTGTGCCAGGCATTGAGATCCGCTTCGACAAGTATGTGGCGAAAGTGTGGCTGGAGGATTTGGAGGTCGAGTGTGCGAGTAATCCGCTGAGGGCGCGGGTTAAGGCGGTTGTGGAGAGGGGGGTGGAGACTGTTAGTGGGCTTTGGTCGTAGGATTGGAAGAGCATTTTTTTTTCTTTCTCAGCAGGTCAAAGTGCGCGCGTGGGCTTGGTTCTGAATCTCCTTCTTTTTCTGATGGATAGGATAGGATAGGACAGGATCAATGGCAGTGACAATTTTTTAATATTACGTGGGGGTAACACATGTTGCTGATGCAAGGTTGAGTGAATGATTGGGCGAGATGTGAGAACGCACACACTGTGTGTCTGTGGTGCTTTACTGTGGATCGAAGAAGGAAACAGGATAGGGGTTTTTCACTGCATCTTGAATAGCGAAAACTCTTTCCCCTGTTTTCTATTGAACTATATAGGAAAAGGCAGTCTTTAAATCTACAATGGAAACCTTCCGGCTAATGCAGTTACCTGACCTGAAATAACGACCGATGGACATACGCTCGCTCGCTGAATGCTGGACTATTAATGCACGCTCGGGTATCGGCGCGTAGGAGTACGATAGATGGAAACAACAGAACGCTGATGTGGATAGAAATGACAGAACGCCGAGACAATTTTCCGAACTTCCGAGAATTTTGGTGAACGGCCGTTATCGTGTGCTGGTAAGGGATGATTATATATGTAAGTGGCGTGGGTTTCGCGAGCGCATCGTGGGACAGATGATTCAAACCTCCCAATTCGGTCGGCCGCGATGAATACTGCCGTAATTCCTCTCCTCATCGTCTTCAAGCAGACTCTCCATGATACTGCCAACATCCGCTTCTGTAACAGTCATCGCATCGTCTTGATCCATCATCTTCCTCATTCTGTAAACGTTTACCGTGACATAAACAACCAGCGCCGTGCCGATCAGAAACGCCGCAACTGTGAGGAGTATGTTGACGGGGACTGGGTTGCCGCCGAAATATCCTTTCATGAGCGCATCGATACCTGTTTGCGATAGGTTGACGAGGCCGGAGAAACAGACGATTGTGCCGTACACGCGGCCGAAAGTCGCGAAGCCGAAGACTTTGGTGGCGTAGTCGGACATGGCGGAGTAGTAGAGCGGGCGGAGGATGACGAAGAGAATAACGTTGACGTAGCCAGCCCATAGAGCCGGGATGGATCCGATGATGCCGATGAGCGTGATCATGGAGACGAGGATGAGAAGCACACCCGGAGTGCTGACGTTGTCGAGGAGTGCGCCGAGGAATGGGGTGCTGATGACACCTCCGATAGGTAGCGCCCAGTCGAAGAAGTCATTGACTTTGGTAGCGGCTTCGACTGAGTTGAGCATGTAGATGTACTGCTCACGAATGGTGGATATGAAGAAGTTCATTCGTAGCATTTGGATGACGGTGAGAAGGGTGATGAGGATGAACCACGGAGTCAGCATCTGCTCTCTTGGGGACTTATTGTGCAAAGCTCCCCAAACTCCGGATGCTTCTTTCTGTTGCTCAATCTTCTCGTCTTGTCTTCTGCGCCATTCTGCATCACCGATGAGGTCGTCGAGCTGGCTCATTCGCTGACGTCGGCGAGCGCTGCGCATCTTCCTAACTTTCCACATCTCGTCTGGCGGAAGCTCGTCATCAGAAGAATGCACGTCGCGCATGGTGTCCTCGGCTCGCTGAATCTTCATCTCCAGCTGCGGTGCAGTCTTGTAGGCTTCGCTGGGTAAGAAGGTGAGTTGTGCGATTGCAATAGCAAACGGAACCACGAGGTAGGCTAGGAAGAAGGTCTGTGGCTTGAAGTTGTAGTTACTTGCTTCGTACGCGAGGCGGTAGAACAAGAAGACTGCTGCAGACGCGTCAAAAGCGCCAGTGACTAGTGCAACAATGCTGCCTCCATATTTCGGGAAGGCATTGGCGATTTGAAAAGACGGTAGAAAGATGAAAGTGCCACCAAGAGCGAGAAAAAAGTTGCCGACAGTGAACCCGTCAAAGTCTGCAATCTGAAAAGCAAGACTCATAAGAACGCTGCCCACGGTGAGGCAGAAACAGCCAAGCAGGAGACATAGCTTTGGACCATAACGGTCGAGCAGGGTCCCTATTGGCAACGCTGATACGTTTGCGGTAGTTGAGGCGATGGAAAAGAATACATTGAGTCTCAGATCTTGACTCAGGCAGACTTCGACGTCGGCATCAAGCTCTTCGGGCGTGCAAAGATCTCTGAAAACACCTTCTCTGATGAGAATCGGCTTGAGCGCTGCGAAACCAAACACAATGCCGCTCGCAAACCAGCATGCAAGAATTGTTGCAATGACCTGTGCTATTCATACTGTCAGCGAACCATCTCAAGTATGATGTAATTGTAATTCAGCAACGTACCAACTCGCTTCGTCGTCGAGACCTTGTATGGCGTCAACCCGCCATACTCTTCGCCCGGGACGGGCAATTCGGGGTTTTTTATCGCATCGTAGCTGATAACGCGTCGTAAAGTCTTGCCTGGCAGTCCAAAAAATGCAGAGCTGGAGACGGCGCTGTCAAACGATTGCCGACGTTCCGCGGCTTGCTCACGATTGTTCTGTCGGTCTGTCGGCGGCAGGAAGAGATCGACTAGTGCCTCTTCACGATCGTGGCCTTCTACTTGAGTGACGTGTTGAATCAAAGACATACGCGCAGCAGCAATTGACCAGTCTCACGATCGAGAAACGTAGTGCAAAGCAAAAGCAGGGCCAGTGGGAGTGAAGAAGGAAGTGCGGTGGCAGGCAAAAGAGCGAAGAGCGGAGGCGCGATGGACCGAGTTAAGTAAAATGACCCGAGGGTCCCGAGCCTCGTGCCATGCTATGGACATGACAATCGGATCGCGGGGGTCCACATGTGATCAAATTCTGCTCCCACAGCGCTGGAATTGCCATGATGCAGATGCAGGCGTGGTTACAGAGCCAGCGACGTTGACGGCTTACGATGCAATGCTCGCTTGCTCGACGCCGAACGAATCGTTCGGCACGATTATGGTCGACGAGAAGGGGGTGTCATTGGCTCGTGTGGCAGCAGGCACGCCCGATCGGGGTAGGCGTGCTGTCGATCTTCTCGCGCACCTTCGAGCGATTTCCACGACGCCGGGAGCAAACTTTTGCGCGTCAGACGAAGATAACAAGATAACGACCTCAAATAAATTGGAATTGTGCATCGCAAGATAAGCAGTTCGACTGAATACCGAGTAACGTTGGCGGCTACGAGGTACAGCAGGACATGGCGCGACAACACGCGTCTCGCACATCATCACCAGCCAGTGGCACCACTGCATCACCAACACCATGGTTGCGTGAGTAATCTCATCAATTGGTTGTGGCAGCTGTAACACACCTTGTCAATGCTACTCCGACTTTATCCACCGCGGTATCTTGGTGACCACACCAACTGTGAAGCCAAGAGTGGTCGGTTGCTTCACGGCCGATCTTGTACCTACGTAATGTAAAGATATCCACAGAGCCAGTGGTCAAATCTAAAACTTAGTAATGCTGTATGCAGCTCCAGGTATGGAATCCCCCTGTGACTTTCCTAGTAGGTGACCGCGCCGGCTGTGAAGCCCAGAGCCAATCATAAGCTTCACGGCCCATTCCCTTCAAAACCTCAAGACTGGGAGCATATTGACAAGAAAAAAAAACAATTGATAGCATGCAGCAGTTATGGCGCGTACAACTCAGTTCTTCCGTTTCCAACAAACTCCTTGGAAACCCGGATACACGCACACCTGCGAGCATAATAACAGCTAATGGCAATCGATAACGAACAAGGCGCTGCTCATCTTAGGCGTTCGCTTGTACTTCGCAACGTGCTGGACACGGAGCGCGAGGATCCTTGCAAGCAGACTGCTGATGCGGAGACCGTCAGCAGTACTGCATATCCAAACCCAAATCTTGGGGCCAGCGAAGACCTAGGCAATGATGTCGATTCGTTAATTCCTGGCTCGAATCTGGAAGAGATTAGAGAATGGCTCGACTTGCAGTGTGGAGAAGAGCAAGCTCGAATCGATTGGAGTGTACCACGAATCACCCTGACAGACGATCAGAGAAAGTTGAAGAGGGGTCTGAATACCGATGTCCTCAAGCGAATAAAAAAAGGTTATGGTCCACGACCTTCCAAGTTTGAAGACTTGCTGTGGCCACTACGGATGAACGACGACGTTGCAAAGTTCCTCACAAAGCCTATCATCGAGACGCCTCAAGAGATGGAGCACGTGCTTCGAAACTGGAATAGGCATGTCGGGGTGCCAGTTGAAGACGCTGATGCTCGAGAAGTATTGATCGCCACCATGTACGCGCGAATTAAATACCTCAACGGGAGCTTGAGCTATCGCAGAAGTGCAGACGCCCACGACATCACGTCGCAGAAACTCCTGCATGCCGTCCACGCTTACCGACTGGAAACTGTGCACTTTTCAACAACAGACACATGCGAGCTCATGACCATCATCCTAGCTCATCTGGGCTACGCCATCCCTGATATCGACCAAGACCTCAAATACCTCCTGTTCTACACCCTCGTATCAGAGCGCCAATTCCTCGCCCACACCGCCAACGCAACCACCGCACACAGGTTGGAACAACAAATCACGGCAGCCAAACGCATGCGAGACCACGAAACATTAGATAAATACTCCCGCCAGATGAACAACTGGGCCACAACAATCTGGCTAAACAACTGCACCATCATCGCCGACCGCGTGCGCCTCGCCCGGCGAAACGTTCAATCCCGGGCTTTGGGAGAATTTCAACATCTCACCATCCTACAAACAGCGCAGAAAATCGTGCTTCGACAACGCATATCCCGCGGCGCGCCGCCGTCGGACAAACTCATACCGCGCGAGATTTGGCTGCCTGAACACTCTCTCGCCTGCGACAATGCCCTCACCGCCTTGAATGAAGCTGCAGACGACCACCTCTCAGAATTCCTCGCTAGTCTCAGAGTCGCTACTAGCAATATAAATGGCATGCACAACGTCGCGCACGCACGTATTCTCACCCGCGCGATTAAATTCGCGGGCCTCGATTTACCGCAAGACATGAGCGAAGGCCAACGGTTGGGGATCGTGAACGCCCGACTTGAGCATGCTGGCACGATGAATATGATTTCAGATGCGGTCGAGGCGATTACTGAGACAAAGGTGAAGAGCAGGGAGATGGTGGACGTTATTGGGAATATGGATGGTAAGTTTGGAGATGTGCTGGACGCAGTGGAGGTGGTGGGGAAAGAGTTTGAGGATTTGGTTATGTTGTTGGATGGGGAGCCGGCGGTGGATGGGTGGGGGGAGGAATGGGAAGACAGTGAAGGGGAGGGTGGTGGGAGTTAGGATCCTATTTTATCGCCGTAATGTGGTTGGGTTCTATGTGTATATGTTTTCCTGCGGCTCCAAAATCGAACAGTGTCAGTATCTGTACATACCTACATCTAGATCATCTCATGCACAACGTACCGCGGTTTCCTTGCATTGCGGAAACGCTGAACTACTGAGTGGTACTTCGACATCGTTGCTTCTTTTCTCTGATATATTTCCTACAAGATACTCTATCCTCCAGCTTTGAACCTTCTGCATTTCGTGCATATAGGTCTTGACTTTGCAATTCTGGAGTTGCTTTTGACTATTCTCACTGTAGACCCAAACATTGTCAAAGTCGGGTATGCCTAGATCCACGAAGCGCGGTACACACATGGTTTTCTCGCTTTCTTTCACAGTGTATGTACTGATATATACAGCTAATTACTTATTGCTGCACAAGAGCAAGACCTACCAAACCAGTCAAGAAAAACCATGCAAGCTAGCTCTATGCGCTCTTGCAGTAGCGAATCCTCACTTGAAGACTCCAAGATGGATCTCAAGATCATACTCAGCGACAACTATCAGGCTGATCCTGGTACATCGAAGTCCACTCCCTCGACACACCGGTGCGGCAGATGCAGACACTTCATTGCCATAGACGAATTCAAGAACAAGCGACGAACGTTTCGGGGGATAGAACGCAAGTTACGTCTCAATTGCATCTCCTGTTCGGCAAAGGCTGAGGTTCGCAGGAAGGCATGGTGCATGCGATCGAGAATCGCCACCAAAGTCTAGAGCGGCTCTGGTCTTGACATTATACAACAAAAGTTGTCCGAAATCACGGTTGGAACTGAACATGAGCCCGCCAAGGATATTAGTCCTCTAGCATCCATATGCGCTTCTCTAAATCTGCATGTGGACTTGCTCAACTACAACGACATCCCACCGAACGACACCCCCTTGTCCCGCTTCGCCCACGCAACAACAGTCTTCGCGCTCGCAACAATCCTTTTAATCGTCAAGAAGCGCTGGAGGCCAGTCAGACACGTGTTTTGCATGCGAGCAGACTTCTTCCGCGAGATCAACATCATCATTGATCAAGTCAAGCGAGGCAAACTTCTACCTTGGCAGCCTTTCTGGCAGTGGTTTGAGCTATTCGAGGCCAGAACGTTCAACATTTGGAACACAAAGATGCAGCGGTACGCAACAGGGTACGCGATCAACAAGTTGGAAGTGTTTGGCTTGATTCGTCAGCTGTGTGATGAGCTGGGCAACATTGCTAACAGCCGGTTGGAGTGGGCTAGGTTAGAGATGAACCAGGCTTGTATGGAGATGGGCGTGCTGGATCGCGAGGATGAGTTGGAGAAGCATATGGTGATGGTGACGGATGTTATTGTGCAGGATTGTAAGGACAGAGGTTCTCTCTTGCTATTCGAGGTTTTGACCAAGAAGGTGCTCGATGGCAGGAAGTTTTCGATGCATTGGGTCTTGGACACTTGGATCGACTAGTTTTGGATCAGATATCTACTCTCAAATGGTAGCCAGTGCCCCATCAGAGACCTTCATGTCTCTTGGGTAAAATTTGCTACAATGTAATCTAAATGTGTCCGACTCTGTTCTATCGTCCAGCTGCTTCTTTCACCCTCATCAACTCTATAATGAGAACGCGAGCAAGGCAGCCATGATTCACTCGCTACACTACACCGGACCCTCTCGATACACAGTGCGCTCAGCGTGCCTGCGCCTTGGTAGTTTCACGATGCTCCAGGCACACGAAATCGTCACCTCTGCACCGAAATGTACGCCCTCTGGTATTAATAGCACTTTTCCTCTCGTCCTAACCGATTATATCAAACCAGAACACCACAACTCTCCCGAACAACTCAACTTACTATCAAACCAACACACATCAACAACCATGAGCACTCAAAATACGACCACCAAGAACCTGTCGATTGACTCCAAGGCTAGTTCGGATAGCATGGCCAAGCAAGTACCTGTCGAGACCAGCACAGATGTACCTCCCATTTCGAACGAGTCAGCTGAAGAAGCTCCGCCTACGCCAGCAACGTCGTTGCGAGAGACAACCGTCCTTTCTCCACCTCATACAGCCACATCTGTAGTGGCAGCTCCAGCTCCAGCTCCAGTTCAAAATGCGGCACCAACTTCACAGCGAGTCCGAAACCGTCTACCAATTACGTTCCAGCCCGATGTCCAGATGCATTTCTGTAGCTCTTGCAGAACCTGGTTGCCTCGGGGTAATTTCGCTGCCGAGCCTTGTCATGGTCGTGAAGTACGCGGTGCGTGTGAGAAGTGTACTGTTAAGTATACAGCCAAGGCACCAGAGCGGAAAGCAAAGCGGGAGGCAAAGCGCGAAGCAGACAAAGTCCTGGATGCATTGAAACCTGTCAACAAAGACTCTCGCGTGAAGAAGTCGAACCCGGTGGATACTTCGATCACGTATGGCACTGTCATGCCGAAGAACAAAGATAATCGTAAGGCAGACAAGTTCACCAACGATAGATTTCGTGGGCAGAAGTCGTATTCCGTTGATTCGACGGTCACGGGTATGTCGCTGGATTACGACAAGACGCTGAAGACGTACTCACAATCTGCTAGTACCCGCAAGATCTCTGCGATAAACACTCAGGTTGGCAGTTTATCCGTGCAGACTCCTCAGAATCGAGTACAGATCCCAGACATTCTCCTCGCAGAAGCTGCAGTCCAGCCGCCGACCCCTCCTCCCCCCGCTAGAGTTGTGAAAAATCCGGACGCAATCATCCGCAGCGCATTCCTCTTCGCCAACATCACCCCAGACATCCTTCGCTACACGCCTCCAACCCATGACTCGAAGCTGGAACTGCGTCTCGAAGACCAAATTACTCGCTTCGCGCTCGCCACGCACCTTCAGTTGGTAGAGCAGTACTATCGGCCCCAAATAACCGATCAACGCCTCGACGCGCGCAAGGACTTCTTCAAGGAAGTCGATCAGCTGCTCAAGCTCACCGAGAAGCGCGTGTTGAACCCTTGGTGGCCGTTGAAAGTTTGGCTCCCCGTTTATAAACAGCGAAGCCGCAGGGTATGGGGCAGCCAGGCGATTGGCAAGGGGCATAAGTTGGAGGCATGTGCGATATGTCGTAATCTCCTCGATGAGCTGATTGTCGCTGCGCGTGGGGAACTAGACAGTGCGGAAAAGCAGATTCGCGCGCTGTGCAAGGAGATGGGTGGCGTCGTTGAGGAGAAGGAGATTCAGCGTAGACTGGGGCAGGTGAAGCAAGGCGTGGCGGACGACTGTAGTATGCGCGGCTGCTTGCGATTGAAGGAGATTCTGACGCCGCAGATGCTGCAGGACGTGAAATTCTCGAGCAAGTGGCAGGGAGATTGTAAGACTAGGGCGATTATGTTGGGAGATGAGAATATGGAGGAGGAGAAGGAAGAAGATAAAGAGCAACAACAGGAGGAGCAGGAAGAAGATGAAGCAGAATAGCCGGGGAGCTAGAGGAGTAGATTGGTTCGATGTAGACGGTGAGACGTACCTGTCTGACCGTACTACTCACGATGATGATATGACTGCAATCTCATGGAAACTTCCATTGATTACCAGTGTACTCTGTAGCTTTATCTTCGCGTACACGAAAGACTCACTAGAGTCTAAGCACTTGAGCATGCGCCTGACCCAGCAGCCGCCTCCCTGTCAGGGTCCTTCTTGCTGGCCAATGTCTCAACCTACCACATCATTGTTTTATAAGCCCCAAGCCCCAAGCTCCGTTTTGCGATGCGATGCAACCAGTCACCAATGATGCCATATATGTTTCTAAACTGATCAAAAATCGATTTCGCATGAAAAAAGTGTCAGCCCTGTACAATATCTACATTCAAAAGAACGGGGTTATTCTACGGAAGAACCTCGATATGGAGGTCCGGCCCTCTGCCTTAGCCCGCTTCTTCTCATCCTTATCCTCGCGGTCAAATCCCGCTTTCACCTCCGTAACCCACTGAACGAGATCTGGCGGATCATATTCGTACGCTTGAAACACTATATCCTGTTCTTTACAGTGACAATACAGGATTTTCCATTTCCCCGCCGGGTTCTCCCCTTCCTCTGTAATAGGAACTAGTTTGCCATTTGCATTTGTAACGAACGCATATGGTGTTTGCATGTCCACGATACCAACAGTGAGGTTGTCTTTGTACGGGTGACCGTCAAAGAGTGCCTCAATGTGAGCTGGAATCCCTGTTAGTCGAGTGGGACCGAATTTTGAAGGGGCGTCTTACGCTCAAGCATGGTGAGGTCATTTTGGATCTGTCCATCCCCAGGTACTTTGGCAGGCGACTCTGATCTCTGTGTAGACATAATCGATCGAGGAGTACTTTACTATCTGTAGATTGATGTGTAAAAAAATTAGCTTGCAGCAAGTATTTATATGTAGGTATCGTGACTGACTTGTTGTTCATGATACCTGAGCGCTGGATCATGTGTGGATACAGCTGACTGTTGGTCGTGCGAACTAGTCCACATGGTTGCACAACATGCGTTGCCTGGCATGAGTGAATGTCATAATTGACTCAAAGCCTACAATGACAAGTACATGCGCTGAAAAGCATGACTCAAGGTCTTGTTCATTGACCCCCGCTAAAGGGAGCGTTCAGTGTGTTTTTACAGACACGGGTGATGTGTGGTAAAAAAACAGCTGACATATGGGAGTAATCAGTTCAATCTTTCATTTCCAGAGAGGTCACTAGCCTATTGGGTCCCAACCGTTAGTTAAAGGTAACATTAGTCTTGCTGGCAGTAGTCAACTAGCTGGTATGAAGTCGTGATAAAATTCGCAGGATTTATGTGCAATCAGAGCATTATTTCTAACATTTCATTCTCTCTAGATTCCACGGTCTAAAGCCTTCATCATCGCTCTCCCCACTTCACCATCACCATCACCCTACTCCACAGGTGGCTTACCAGCACTCTCCCACTCCCCCTTTACCACCCTCACCATCTCCGCATACGCCTCTGCTTTCGTCTCCTTGGCACCCCACTGCGCGTCGATAGAGATGTGATCTTCTTTGACAGCGCTGCTTATCAAAACAACGCGCCAGGTCTGGGGCGCTTTGGGTCCGTTCCTCACGTGCATGTTATCCGCCTCCTGTCCGAATTCTATGAACAGCGGGATTTGAATGGTGATGAAATCGGCATTGATGTCTGGTTGCGGAGCTTTGCTGAATTTGGATTGGAGATACCATTTGATTGCGGCTGCAACGGGGTCAGTGGGCGGGAGTTGAAAGTGGTTAGGGGAAAATAAAGACCATCATCCTGTTTGAGCATTTTAAGGATCCCGCGATCCGACTCTGAGGTACAGCGGAAATCCTTTTCGAATTTCATTTTTCTTGGTTTGCTAATCTGCTCGAAGTGGTGCTTAATTGCATTGAGAGCTCGTTGTTGTTGCTTTGAGGAATTGAGAAGATTGGAGAACCTAGAACGCCCATCGTATTATACTAACTCGTGACTCTTCCACAGTCAGAACAAGCTTGCAGTCACATACTCACGACACACATGTTGGTACCAACACCGACGTTGCGTCGCACACGTACGAGCTCCATAACATCGTCAAACCTGACTCAAAGCTGTACAACCACCACAGCCACCGTACGTACCTTCCTTTTGTCGAAAACATCTACCGACCCGTTTCAAAGTCCACAGCGATTCGCATGTAGCATCGCCCTCCGCAGTCTCTCGTGCTCCCAACTCCCCCCGTTTCTCCCAAGATCCGTCCTGCAGCAAGTAAAAAGACCACGCCTACCCTCACATCTCCCTCGACCGAAGATCAAAGACGTTTGCGGATAGTGGAGCTGGTGCGCGATCTTTGCTATCCACAGCAGCTGTCGAATGCCCGATGAATCCGCCGCGAGGTTTCGCTGCACACACCCGTATATCCAAACTCGCACATTCACAGCTAGAGGTTTTGGCCAGGATCTGAAATCCATAGGGTTCTCGCTCCTCTTTACATCTTGAGGAAATCGACAGGAAAACACACTCATCTTTCGCTCTCTCCCATGGCCATCCAGTCCCTTCCCCTCACCCACGCACAAAAGCACAAAAGCAACCATCTTCTTCAATCATATAATTCATATAGATTCATAATTCAATTATCATCAAAGGCATACTCTATTATACTCTAAGCATTACTCATGAATACCCCTCCTCTACTAACCCAGCCCCAACCCAACTCCATCCCACCTCACCTTCTTCGCCCCATCTCCCATCCCAACACCACCCTTCCTCGCCTTCATGACGGCATGGAGACATTTTCCCACAGCTTCCAAATCCCCAAGTAGCGTGATGTGTCCGCGATCGCTGGACACGACTCCGCCACGCACAACGGAGTATCCCTCGGGCACCATGGCAGCACGTGCGAGGACAACGCCATCGCCGCTAGCAAATGCCAGTTCGTCGTAGCAGTCTGCGCGGGGAATGGCTTCGCGAGACTCGACTTTGGCGCCGTAAACTGTTGGCGTTGTCTTGCCATAAATGAGTGCTATGGGTGGGTAGGCGTTGGATTCAGTGTGCGCGGGCATGTGGTCGAGTTCCTGCTTGAAGCGCTTGATCTCGGCGAGGGTTCGTGTGAGGTATTCGACAGCCTTGTCGTAGGGTATTGTGACTGCGGTTGCGGGGTTTGGCTCTGAGGAAATGTGTTGCGTGGTTGATTCTTGCCCTTGTGCCATTTGTGGGCTCATGCCTGCATTGTCCGCGCCGCCTTCGGTAACCTTGTCTGCGGCGTTCCGAGCAACGTCTGCGGCGCCTTTGACGGCATCTCCAGCGGACGAACTGGTCCCTTGGCTGTTTGCTTGCGAGCTCTTCGACATGCTAAATTTGCGGCTCGGAAATGTAGGTAATGCTTGTGACATGGCGTTAAGAAGGCCGCTCACGCTCAGGTTGCCATCTTTGGGTGCGTCTGGCCGTGGCAGCGCAGGGCCCATGCATGGCGACAGGCGATAATCAGACCAAGTCTTGGGGTCGAAGAAGTCGATCGGGTACTCCTCCTTGGTGTGCTTGTTGATAAAACACTTGCCATCGAGAGGGAGGAGCGCGAAGGATGTGCGTATGCTGAAGTTGACCTGTGCAGTCAGCACGCGGGATGAGAAGAGCACATCGTCGCCGTTGCGGAAGGGTCCTAGGATATTGATGCATCGCTGAGGCACACCCGCATACACGACTCCAGCCACGAGATCGGGTCGTTGGTTGATGACATGACGCGTAATCAGACCTCCCAACGAATGAGCCAGAACGATGGCACCCCGCTTCTCCCGCGGAACGCTTGGATGATTGCACGGAAGCGATTCCAGGAAGGCGATCATGCGGCGACTGAGATAATGTGGAGAGAGACGCCAGTCGTAGCCATAATCGTGCACCCGCAGCTTCCCACTCTTGGCATTGTCACATGCTCGAAGACGTTTGAACAGCCGCTTGGAGATATCGACCGGCCCGATGTGTTGCAGCATGCCGCTGGGTATTATGGTCTCTTCCATGCGCTCGTCGGCTTCTGGATCGAAAGGCACCTCGAGATCGACCTTGCGCAGGTTCAGACCAACCTTGATAGGAACCCACAGCTGCCGATGGGGTGGCTCGGCGGAGCGCAGAATTGAGCCGCGGTAGCCTCCGAGTACGACTAGGTCGCCTTCGAGCTCGTGCAGAGCCTGTGTGAAGAACGGGTGTGTCTCGCCATCGGCTGCAGTGGAGTTGCTCGGCCGCTTCGTCTTTGGCTTCGTCGAGGACCCGAGTGAGGCCGATGCCAGCACTCGTGGGCGCAGGCTGACCTTGTGCGTGGTGTCGTCGTCTGTCTCTCGCGGCCTGGGAGCCGTGCTGCCGTAGCGGCTCTTGAAGCGGTCGTCCCTGTAGTTGAAGCTAAAGTTAGGCAAGGTCGGGCTTGGGAATTTGAAGTTGGCATCTTGCCAGCTGTCCCGTATCGCCTTGAGCCTGCTGTTGACCTGCTCCTGCACACTTTCGAAGCGGCTGTCGTCGCCCAGGGAGGAGGCAAAAGACTTGGTCCGGTAGACAAGCAGTGAGCCTTCTGAGTTGGACCGGCGCAATCTAGGCGCTGGTCGCTCGGTCGAAGGTCGGAGCGACGGCCGGGGAGCTATCGTCGACTCGCTGTCTGTGCCGAAGTCGTGCTGCAGTATGGGTGCTGTGGCGGCCTGTGGTGGCGGTGTTGTGGCGTCCTGCGAGGGACTGTTGCGGGTATGGAGGGTGGATTGGTCGCTGCCGTCCTGCTGCGGGATGCCACTCAGGCTCGGGCTGTGTGCAAAGGTCCCGCGTCGTTTGCGGTCAGCGGTGCCCGGGGCACTCTGGCCATCGAGAGACAGGGCGGAGAAGCTGGGCAGGCTGAAGTGTATGTCGCGGTAGGTCTTAGGCATAGACGGAAGGTTGAAGGGCATGTACTTGCGCACAGTTTCGCCCATTGAGCTGCCGGAGGAAGCGCGTCGCCGTCCGCTGCTCAGATTCTGGCGCAAGAGGGAGCGGTGGTCGCTGACTCTCTCCTGGAAGGTCTTTGCTCCTGCCCGCCACGGGGAGGGAAGGCGCGCCCGTGAGTCTGCATCCCGCGTTTGCTCACGGCCGAGTTGCGCCTGCTGTTGCGAAATAGCAGCACTGTTCTCTCCTTCACCCTCGCTATCGGACGATGGTATGCGTGGGGTGGACGGTTTGCGCCCTGTTATCTCGGTCCGGTCCTCGAAGCCCTCAAAAAGAGCGCCACCGTCAGTCTCGTCCAACGCGGCGGCCTTCTCTGCAGCCGGCGTTTTGGGAGACTTGAGGTGCGTCTGCTGCTCTCCTATACTGATGCCAATGGCCGACTGGACCGTCTCCAGCTGCAGCAATTCCTCCTCGGGCGATTCATCTTCCGAGGGCGTGAGGTCGTCGTCGACAATAGATGCGAATTGGATATCGGCAAGTGCATTCTGCCGCCGTGTATGTGGAATTGTGCTATTCGTCTCTGTTGCTGCTGCTGCTGCTGCGGCCATGGTTAGTTGTGGTGATTAGTGGACATGTATACGTTTCTACAGTGTACCGGACAGGCACAAGCACATGTCATCAAGGCGCTGGCTGGCCCATCCCGCTGTGGCAGTGTCATCTTTCCGCCCGACTCCGAGCGCGACGCACTCGCCGAACACTTCGTCGCTTCATCTCTAATGAAGCTGAATGGCCGCGGACAAGCAACGAAACAAGGCAAGACAGATATGACGACAAGCGCGATGATACATGTCGTCAGTGCAGGGAGCATCGCGGCCGTTTCGTGTTCCCACATGGTTGCTGCCCGCAGCCACTGAGTGGCTGCCACTTCTCATCGCCAAGCCACAACTTTGTCCCGCTCCACCCGCTCTTCAACCCTCTCCATTCTCGCGTACACAGCATCAGTACGGCCGTTCCTGCGCCTCGCATAGCCTTCGGTCGGATCAGTGTCGAACTCTAGGCGAAGTGTGAAGAAGGTGGGGCATGTTGTGATACCATCCACATCGGGTAGCGCGACACGCGACATGCAGCAAAAGTATACACATGAAATGAACTTTGGCTAGGCGTCTCTGAAAGAAAGAAAGAGAACGCTTCTCCCCGCCTGGAACATCTTTCAGCGATCTTGGCTATCATCATCTTGGCTGAAAGCTTACATCACACCATCAGCCGACTCCACCGCTTCCCCGCCCATAGTGGAACGTATGATGGACCTGCAGCAACAGCACAGGCTGAGAATTGGCGCATCGAATGATGCGTTATTAACGATAACCGACGACAGCCGACTGATGCCCGCTAGTGCACCACTTGAGTGTTTCGTGTAGTCACTCCTACGCGCGTCGCTCAACAAGGTATAGCCATTTATTATGTGGAGGATCTGATGCGTAGTGTTAAAGTATCTCAACTCTGGCGTGGTCGGGTGATCTTCAGGTGCTCTCTCCCTAGACCGACGCAGACCAATTCCTTGCTTCTTAGTCGTATCTTCATTCCATCTTCTCCTTGCTGTCTTCAACCTCCTCATCAACATCATGTCAACATTCATCGAGCTTCCTACACCGCTGCCAAGTGACTCGATCGGACCTGGCTACATCGTCACTGTTCCCTTCAACGACATCGCCCCTTCATTCTCTCTCCGCCCGCAACACCAACCAGAGGTACACATCAAAGAACAAAGCATCATCACACAAAATGCACATGATGGGCTCGGGACTACGAAATTCATATCCCAAAGGAAGGATTCAGTAACCCTAAACGACGAGGACTCCACACAGATCTCCCTCACCCACCCCCAGGCATCATTCAACGACCTCCGCAACGACCCCAAAACACACGCTTCCATTCGCACAGCAGCAGTCCAGCATCCCTCTCTATTCTACGTTACAAGTGTTCGAGTAGTCTCCCCTCTAACCGAGGCCTCGGCAGGCGCGATCCGCCCGCCCACGCACGTGACATCCTCCACACCCACAAGCGGCAAAGTTGTCGGCGTCGAGCTCTCAAAAGTCAAATGCCGCGTTGGAGCTGCTGATGAGCCGCATGCGTTGGACGACTTGGAGTATGATTGGAGCTATCATGCGCTGGAGGATGGGGTGCAACTCTCGATCGGGTTGGGGAAAGCGGTAACAGAAGATGAGATTAGGGGATGTGATGGTGGAGAGAAAGAGGACGAGGTCGATTGGATGGATGAGGGGTGGGATTATGATGAGGACGATGATGAGAGTGGGCTGGGTGGGTTTTGATGTTGGTTTTAGTGTGCTATGAGAAGGTGTGGTATTTGCTTCACTAGGGAGCAAATATCTCTCACACCGAGCATGTAAAAGCTACAACTATTAAAACGCTCAAAATCGTGATACAATTTGGGTATTGTCATCAAAGGGAGTGTTCAGTATGTGGAGTTTGAGGGCGTGTGCGAGTATGATTTACCCGGGTCTGGATATTTGGTTTTCTAAAGAGTTGTAGGGAAGGAACAGATCTTCGAGTTTTCTTGATTTATCTAAGTTGTTTCACAAATGTGCGTTCGAGTGCTGACTGTAAGAATGACAAGGGTGGTTTTGTCTCGGGACATGTATACATACAAGTGATCGAAATTTGGATGCTTGACGTGAAGTAGGATATTCTTACGTAAACTTCATCTGCGCCTGAAGTCTTCATCTGCGCCTGAAGTGGGGCTTATTTTCATGTTCACTTACGACTCCATCTGAATACGTGATGACGCAGGAGGTCGTACTGATACAAATACCTTGAACTATGAATGACGTAACTAATGCAATACGACCTTCTAGAGAACAAGGCATTAAGTGGCAGCTCTAGTTCACATACTTCTCATTTTGCTTTCAACTCAAGTACAACATCTGCGAATTGCAGCTAATGTCTTCGTACGACATCAATAGTCATCAGTACATGAACTGTCATTGCTGTCATGGCTATGAGCAATCATCAGTCATGACACCTGCGTATAAATTCCGGTTACAAACATGCCTCTTAACATGTTTCCACACACCAAAGCATCCGCCAATCCATTCTCAGCGTCAGCGTCCATAACTCTGTTCTTCAACCCGGCCAAAGATATCTCCATCACCACCACCCCGCCCCTCATCGCCATCAGAGTCGCTCACAGAAGAGGAGTGCCAAACGTACCTCGCCGGACTGACACGTATGTTACGCCTCAAAAATAAATTCCGATCTACCTAATAGATGTGTCTGATCAGCTTCTATAAACGATTTATTTGCCAACAACACGGCAAGCGATCTAACAGTTGGCCTCACCGAAATAGGACAGCGTTTTACGTGGGTGAGGGGTGCAGATGGCACACTCGTGCCGATCACAGAGCACCAAAAGACGCCCGCACATGAATTCATGCTGCTGTTTTGCCACTCTGAGAAAAGTGGCATGGATATCATCGATTACCAGGAGAATCCGACACCATCACATTGGCTAATGGATTTGAAAGAGGCGTCGCCTGTCGGGCGTGTCAAGAGTATGTTCAATAAGTTGATAGGCGGGTCTTGATCGCAATCTTTTAATGCTTACATACATCTCCCTCTTTGAACCTCTTGATAAGTAGGGCAAATGTGACTTTTGGAGTGAGCTCATCGAACTTCTTTGATTGCGATCATCTACCACCACAGCTATTGTTTGATGCAGTAAACCAGATCGCATAGTTATTTTCCAGTACCGCGGCATTGTTTTTTTCCTTCGTTCTCTTTGTCCTCAAGATACCGGATAAGTCTCTGGCACTTCCTCAGTTTGACATGGCATCGGGGTGTCGAGCTACTTGCTCGTGGTTTGCGAGGTGCAGGACGATACAAGTCACTTCCGTACAGCTCCACTAGCTGCCGAATCTAAATTTTGCTCAGAACCTTTGCATATCGTGAGCTCTGCATCTCCTTTTCGCTTTACCTCCGATCCTGACCCCAAGGTCAATGAAGAGCTAGCCAAACACTCTGGTCGTTGTATTCCTGCCTTTCCTTATCGAATGAGCTTACCATTCAGTCACAGGATCCATAATTATGATCTTTCTGGCAAAGAGTATGGATTCATTGGTGACTGGCCGTGTCGAGAAACGAAGATTGGGGCGTACAAGGCGATGCTTGAGCGGATGGAGGCGAGGTTTGGGGAAGGGTATGCGACTGGGGCAGATACCAGACCTATCTACCGATGTTACCCAACTCTTCGACGCGAATAGAGGTACTCCGTCGCGCCTTCTTGTAAACTTTAGCTGACCCACTACCTCAAGAGTTCATTGACAGATATCTCCATGATCATTGCAGCACTCTCTCACTTCCAAGGATCAAGAATCTGTCTGCGCACTTTAAGACTTATAGAATTGCCTTGCTCATGCAAGAAAAATACGAACCTGGCGGTATGATTTCTGATTCTCAATTTGTCTGGATCAATGAAGACACAAAAGAACAGCTGGCCAAATTCGTTGTGTGCCTGGTCACTTGACGATCAGCGTGGCTTGCATTTTCAGCATTCATGGGAAGCGAAGGACACAAAATTCGAGGCATATGAGGCAATGATTGCTGATGTCAAGGCACAGTATCCAAAAACAAAAGGCCAAAGTGCGACTGAAAAATATCAAGAAGACATGGAAAAGGTGGCGGCATGGAACAAGACGAGAATTTCTGCATCGGGTCAGTAGTTCTCCATGGGTTGTAATGTAACACCCTGACTTTAGAAGCCTTACATGAGACCTCCTATCGTCAAGTACACTGGCAAATGCTACTAACAGTAAGTAGTAGGTCTGTGTGACTAAATTCATTCGCCGACGCTATACTGGCTATCCAATCTGCAGCGTAGCGATACTGTTTTACGAATGCATGGAAGGAATAGTCTACCTCACCACCAATCATATCCGTCCCGTATCGACATGATGTACCCATCTTAATTACCGCCGAATCCTGATAGCTACATGACAGTATACTAGTCTTCGCATGTCAGGTGTTGTTGTTTGTCATTATTCGATCGTCAACCAAACGAGACCTATCGTCAAAATCTGGGAAGAGCATACTGTCGATCTTGAGATATGAGACAAGTCTATCTACCCAGCAGTATGACGGCTATCTTTGGTGGAGTGCTTTATCCTCCACTCAAGAACCGCTTATCTTCTCGAGCTTTGACGACAGGAAATGACTGAGACAGCTCGCCTCGAAGCTCGCACGAACAATTCATCTTATTTGCCGATGTCAACAAGCCTACAGAACAGGCGCAAGCGGCGTGGCTTTGCAATCCTCCGTCACCATTCCACTACGTGGCTGGTACAGGTCTTTGCAGACCAGCTTTTCTGCATGAGGAACGGGGTCGTAAATCTGAAGATTGGGTTCGCCGTAGCAGGAAACAGCTACGCAGTAGATTACGCCCAGATGCACAAGATCCATCGAAGTAATGATGGAGCGGCTCAGCCCCACGGCAAGATGATACACACAAAGAACTTACGAGGTCGATCTACGCTACAATACACTCCAAAGAAGTCGAGTCGCGAGTTGAATCAGGGTAATAATAACCCATCTGACGTCGCACAGAGACAGATGATGGTGTGACGAACGTTCGGTGGGGCAGTGTTCTGCATTGTCGCATGAACTGCTGTCAAAGCCGCTCCATCGCGCGTGACGATTCGAGATAGGTGGAAGAAATCAACCCCAAGATGCGTCTACCGCGAAGACATGGTCTTGAAATTCCATTGACCAGGTTACGATTGGGTGCACGCACACAACACCGCGTCAACCTCGTCCTGAGCAGGTGTGTTTTCAGTTGCTAACTTGCACACGCAGGTAAATTCGACTCGAGGTTAGGTCGTATTGATTGCCGCAATAGGGTAGTCTGGTGGCTGATGAGGACAAGGTGGCGCCTGGCTGCCGAGGACTCAGTAACCAATGGACTTCAACGTTGGTATTTTGCTTCATCTGACGCGTGGAGTAGACTGATTCCTCGATGTGGACGCGCAGGGTTTGGGTTGAGCGCGGGGTTAGGGCAAAGTCCGCCAGCCGGGCTTGCTCCAAGTCTCGCTCTGCCACCACATTCCCTTCACTTTGTTTAAGCGTCCAACAAGGTACCTAATCAGCGTTAAGATATACCAGCGAGTCGTAGCACTTTGCCAGGGTTCCCAGCGCACTTGCAGAGCAGACGGAAAGCACTCATCACGCACGGAAATAAAAAGTTCTCGCATACGTCGACCACGACGGTCATTCTTTTTCATAGTTCTATAATCGATCCACACCCGTCTACTACTATCACTACTTCCACTCTACTACATCTTCCGTCCTTCTCACTCTTATTTAAACGTAGACATACTCAATCGTCGGGATGGCCATGCAGCCAATCTCGTATGACTGGGGGACAGGGAAGGGAGCAGGGTGAACAGGAGAAGTAGGGTAAGAGGGAAGAGTGGCGTTGCTGGAGGGAGCAGCAGCGCTTGACGACGCAACAGCGGCAGACGAAGCAGCGGCAACAGAAGCGACGCCAACCGAAGCAACGCCAACAGACGAAGCGACGACAGATGAGGCAGCGGCAGACGAGGCGACCGGCAGTGGAAGAAGCGCTGGGCGTAGGGGTAGGAGCGGCACACAGAGGGGCGGCCTCATTGAGCTTTCCAACAGCCCAGGTCGAGGCGTCGTCGGTGTACAGCTCGAAGTAGCTCAAGTGCTTGCTGACATCGTCGCCGTTGGCGCAAATTGGGTCTCCCTTAGCGCAGTAAGAGCGCAGGATAGGTGCGTAGGTGTTCAGGCGCGCGAGGGAGTCGGAGCTGCGGCCGTCCTTCTGCAGACTCGCGCCGTCGAGGACGTTGTATGGCTGGTTGGCTACGTGCATGACATCGCCCCAGAGGAGAGCAGCAGCAACTAGATTATCAATTAGCACAGTCCCAGGTCCGATTGCGTGATGTCAAGAATACTTACTAGCATTACCAGGAGCCGAGCTTCTGTCCAGACCGGTAGTGATCTGGGAGCATCCACCAGGTCCAGCAAGGATATCTCCGGTAATCCAGGCGCCCTGAGAGAAGCCGTTGAGGATGATGTGCGTGCAAGGGCACTTCTTGTTGAAAGCGGTGATCTGGGCTTGACCGTTGCGGACTCCCGTAGCAATCTGAGTGCAGAAGTCGCCGTTCATCATGGTCTCGAACACAACCTCGATGAAGTCGCAGGTCTTGCCCTCAGCCCTCAGCTTGCCGCACGTAGCGTCGACAAAGGGGAAGGTGCGGTAGTCCTGGTACGGCGCATTGTTACCGCGGGCCATGAAGATAACGGCATCAGCGCAGGGAGCGTCGAGCTTGGGGGCAGGGCCTTGAGCGACGGCGACGGCGGCGATAGCGCTGAGCGCGAGAGCGTTGCGGATGATGGAAGACATTATTAAGTATTAAAGAATGTGGTATTAACTAAATGTCAAAAAACGAGTGTACTGTTTAGATTGCGAGTTGGAAGACGTGCGGGGAGAGAAAGCCCTCTTGGCTCTGGGGAGACAGTCTTTAGTAGGAGCCCTATACGAGCCACTCATTTCCCGAGTCCGAAGAAATGGGCGGAGAGTGGAGTGTGCCTGACTAGATTAGGAGTTGGATCCGTTTTTGGACGAGCTATCCATCTTGGGTCTTGGGCTAGCAGGGAGCGTGGCGCGGGCAAACGTCGTATTATTGAGGCTAACGATCAGGTTTTGAAGGATAGCCCAGGGGCCGGATGTCTCATTGACGAATACCGTAAGACTCTGCCATCTTTGTGAGATGGGTCAACGGGACACCGATAGTGACTGATTTCTCCAGCCGTGAATGACGCGCTTCGAGACGCAGAGATCATCTGGAACGTTGCTGGTGAGGTTTGCGTCGAGCATAACTTTTATCTCAGGGGTCAAACAGTGAACAAGAAAAAGACTAGCGTGCAGATCAACGCTTGATCGCAAATCACACCCCTATTTCCTTGTCTGACGTCTGAGCTTGTCTACGATAAGATTTTGTGCACGTGCCCTCGGCCGACCTGAAGTATCTTAGCGCTTTCTCACATCCATGGCCCCGGGGATCTCCCGAGGTCCGCCTGCTGCTACTCCTTACCACCGTACACCCTGACTGTGTGATCGCAACGTGGGGAGGCAATAGGAAATGCGTCGTACAGTGACATCTCCAACCTGCATCATTGTCACTTTTTGCTCGATCGCATAGCTCATGATAATCCAGTCTATAGTGTGAAGATACCTCACAGTTTACCCGCTCGATACGCGCCCGCCACCATGCTCGCACGGCAACCACGTGTTTTGCTCGTGGCACACACTCAACAAGTCTTACCGCGACTCTTCGATAGCTGCCATGCCTCATCCCAGGCATTCGACAATCTAGATGCACCTTCCTTGTGCACTCTTCCTCTCAATAACAATTGCATCTACACAAACGCGACTTTTGCGGCAAGGTAGACGTGGGAGACAAGGTGCCCCAAGGTCACGGCGTCGAGGCGAGAATTTATACCCTGCTAGAAACCTGTAAGCGAGTGCTGGGCTACCTAAACAGTGCATGCCTATCGCCTTATGCACACTTGCTGTCTGCCTTCTTACCACCTTATAAAGTGCAACGCTCTAAAACTTCTAATTTATCTACTACCTAGTATTATTCCTAATACTTAGATATGGCTTCTTAAGCATGAGAAGCTATAAACAGAATCTACCAGTATTCAATCTAGCCGCCTAGAAGAGGCAAGAGATAGCTAAAGTAAGAAGAAATTTATCAAGTACTTTGCAAAAGCATAAAAGGCCTTGCACACGAGCTAGAATACCGCCGAGGTGGCTACGTAGTCTCATTGCACTGCTGAACCTTATTCCGTCGATGTCATGGCAACACCACCACCACATTGCGCAAGATCGAGACTGACATCCACGGGTATCTTACTTACACCGTTTCCGGGACAAATGCCTGAAGGTAGGCTTAGAGTTCCACTAAGCCTTCTTATTGGCCATATTAACCGCCGTGGTTGCGCAGGCTGAGTGTTGGTGTGCTTCACTTTCAACGCGTGGGCCGCAGGATCAGGTGTGGTGTCAACTTGTGCATCGCGCATAAGGCACACTCGCGGGATGCGCGCCGCGGACCTACCTTGCGCTTTGCGCGCGGATGTGCCATGCTGACGCAAGACCTGCTTTTTATAGAACGACCTACATATCGTACGCGGTAATTTGTTGTCGGTTGGTGAACGACTTATGCACCTCATTGCCATGCATCCTTGGCGAGTCACCATTTCTATCTTTGAGATCTGTAGTCTCTGAAGGAGTTTATGCCACGTTGGAAAGCAGTGCGAACGATTTCTCGCTGTTGGTCATCACTACTAGTCCCTACCTAAAGTCTCCAGGCATTCTGGAATGGTTCTTTCATTAATCTCCTTGCTCTAGGGTACCTGGCTTCAAATCCCTGCTCCCATCATCCTTCAGATCCACAAGAGCACGCTACGTTGGGCGATAGCCGTGCGTCGCCAGAACCTCCAACGTTCGCTCGACTGTGCCTCTTCATCCGATGTTCGCGCGCTAAGACCCTGGCCTGTCTCTATACAGGGTGTGATTGTTCAGACGGCATTTCCTTGCCGATGCACAACGCCCACGCATGTTCGCTTCTAGTAGGGAGCGCACCAGGGTCTGAGGCTACTAGCTCTTCCAGGGAGGGGCTGGAGATTGACATTCGCCTCCACTGTTGACCACGCCGCACATGGGACAGGACCTCGGTCTTCCTTGATGTTAGATTCTAGACGTGTGAGTTCTCGTCATAAATCCGCCAGTGACTTCCACGCCGTTGTTATGGACCTAACTTCGAATGACTAGATGATGATCACTTGCAATGAAGATGCTTGTCGCGCGTAGGAAAAACGGCGAGATGTCATGAGCACTCTTTTTTATTGATTCATTTACTAGGTTCCCAGCTACTGTACTATCTTGCACCGACCAAAAATGCATGAGCACGTCAGTCACACAGATCCCCAAATCCAAACTAACATCGAGAAACAATTCGCATGCCAAATTCCAGATCTGTATGCTCCACCCATTAAAGCTTGCTGCGTATCTTGAGCTGGTGACCAGAAAGCTTCGCCTGGTGATCAGAGAGCCTGTGCTTTAGCCTGCGCAACAATTTCTTCTCCTTTGGTCCAAGTACAGCCTTCAGCTCCGCGAAACTCATCTTATCGTTCTTCCCAGCACGTCCTCCTCGCTCGAGATGAGTCCAGTAATGTTCTCTGAGATTGTCGCCGCGCGAGAAGGCCCTATGGCACCGTGGAAGTTTGCAGAAATAGTCGCGGGCCTCGCCGTGTACTGTCTTTATGTGACGGCGAAGATGCTCCGGTCTCATGAAACTTTTACGACAATGACGCTCATTGGGCCCATCGTTTTCGATTCGTCCGCAAACATAGTGGCGTGGTTGAGGTCGACTGAAAGGGTCGCTCAACATGTCCCATTTGCCTAGCTTGAGAACAGGTACTCTATGGGAGGCTCCGCGACTAGATCCTGAGTTTGATCGGGAACGTTCACGCTTGCTGTAGATTGAATTGTCGTCTTCAGACTCCGAATCGTCACTGTCCGATATGCTGCTAGTCGTACCACTCTCTGTGTAGGAAGGCATGGAGCATGGGTTGCGACATCCGGCTTTGCGTGTCTCTGGTGTAGATTGGATAAATGAGGGAACCATCTTGTTCGTAAAGGGCTGATTGTGATATTCCATTGCATGCACGGATGCAATTTCGTAGCTAGCCGGATTCCATGCAGGAAAAGGCGTCCTTGGGGGAGGCGGCTGCGAAACAGAATCGCTTAATAAATATTGTCGCCATGCAAGCTCCTGGTCCCTGAGGTAGTTGGTATACCTGAACAAGTAGTCCGATGAAGATTCTAGTTGATGATCCATCATGGGGAAAGTGGGTATGGGCGGGCGCTCAATGAATGATGGTGGTGTTGGAACATACTCGGATCCCGTCAGGGAGGATGTCCTCGATAGTGGGCTAGTAGATGGCAGTTCCAACCAAGGACTGAACACAATTTCTGTCGAAGCCTGTGTTTGAACATAGCTCTCCGGCGGGCTCGCTGGACAAGTCTCGTAGAACGAGTATTGATGATTGTCGTCAACAAGTTGTGAGGCAGGAGGATGGGGCCCGACAGGCATCGTTTGATCGTGGAATGAACTCGAACCGAATGGCGGAACTCCACGTAAAACCATGGCTATCCGAAGAGCTGACGCTAGATAAAGTGTGAACATTTGTGCTGGCTGGCTGTCGAAGAGATATGTACTTACATGTTGATGTCGACGAGACTATGTTCGTATATGAAAAGATAGCAATTGATAGCGAACAGATTTATGGTCACAAGGGAAGATGATGTTGTCGACGAAGTTTGACGCTAACACCTGGAGTCTGGGGGATTGCTCTTAAATACACGAGGCTCGGTAGCGAGAGCACCTCATCTGTCGCATCGCGCCGCACTGTGAAAGGATGCAATCGGCCACGAAAATGACACAGAACCAGCTATCCGGTACCTGGCCAACTACTCTGTGCCGCACCCAAATTGAGCTGCTATTTTGCCTCAATTGCACTGCCTGATCATTCTTAGCGCAGCGAACAATGAACAGAGCGGGAAGTGGAAGTGGATGTGGGGTTGCGGCGTAGTGACACGAGATTAGGATGGGCTTTGTCTCTTCCTAGTCTGATTTTTATCCCATAGCTTGTAACCAGGGCTGCAGAAGTAAGACATCCTGATCTATCAGTAGACGTGTACAGGTATCTTCTTTTGAGATGTGCTTGCCCTGCAGCGTCAAGTCGTTCTATGAAGCAAATTTGAGCTTCGATAATCGTTCAATCGAATACTCGTCTTCCCAATATTCGAACGAGAGGATTCATCGCTTTAGAATCTCGATCATCGTCGACAATCTGCCAGACAAGGGCTGCTCATGCAGGTATGCCCCGATTTCGCATGATCAACGGTCTACAAGTGGGGCGCAGAAGTTGAGCTGCATCGGAGTAGGCTCAGATCTGCAGGAAACAACACGTATCAACACTAGCAGAGGATGTGGGCTGGAGCTCTGAGCGATCTTGACAAACGCGATATACACACTAGCATGGTAGCGTCTAAGCAGCCCTGGAGCATGGACGCCGTGTGTGCAACCAAGATAGAAGTGGTAGAGCTTGACAGCCACACGATTTGCACCACCGCACGAGGATGCAGGGGTCAAGCCAGCACTTTGGCTATGCATGAGGGCTGTGCTCGAATTATCCTTGGAGTATTGAATTTGCTATGTTTCAGCGCAGCACTGTTGGCTCTACGTTGTCTTTGTGCCTTACTTTGTACAATTTTAGCACAGCGAAGAGAAGCTGGGCCAGACGAAACGCTTGTCATGCTGTAAGCAACGACATACGACCAGTAGTCTGCGTTGCTGCGGTAGCCTTGAAGAAAGTGGCGCTGTTCGAGGATGCAGGACGACGTCAACGAACAAATTAAAGACCCAAAGAACTGGTAATCTCGCGTCTTTGACTAGCGAGGCTGTTGAAGGACCTGAGTGCTGATTGCGCCGCAAGATGTGAGCCTCGATGAGTACATGATGAGGTTAATCGACAAGTGCTGACAGCTGCCTTCTGCTAGACTGAAAATGACACGTCGAAAAGCATTTGAACTGTATGGTGAAAGTCACGAAGCTTTCACTGAAGTGTAGAGTCAGCCAACTTTCCAGACGAACGAAGAATGACTTGGAATGTGCGCAGATACGAACGAGTGTAGATCCGACTCGGGTTGCCGTGCGGCACAGCACTTGAAGTTCTCGGATCGCGCGGCTATAATGCCATGCGTGAGGCGCGCTTGGGATTTGGCGCTATTGTAGGGCCTTTGTCCTAGTTGTGAGGATCCTCGTGCCGCCATGCTTCGTTCCTCACATCAGTCATAAATTCTGTTGTGTGGCACAACCTGGTAAATGACCAAAACCAGGTCAAGATCACATTTCTAGCAGGAGCAACATGCGTTACATCGTCTGCCACCGCGGAATAAAACCCACGAAAACATGTGGGGTCTATGATCCAGTCTTTTGTGTATGTCTACAGAACAGGAACAGCGATGCAGATGCGGGAGCCCTACGGACCTGGATAGTGAATATCAATTCTGATCAATCGCAGTATTTGCCATAAAGAACCGCCTCGAACAGACGCCTCAAAGCATAGACTTGCAACCTAGGCGCGCGCCAGACGAGCCTATTCCCCGATTGGGTGCTGAAGGAGTCCCAACCTGGACGTTATCAAGGATTCTCGAAGCGTAAGCGCCGAGCCTGTATCGAACGGTCTCAGTGGTATGATTTATGGAACGTTTCTCAAAGCTGACAAATGACGGTCATGCTCTACGTATATGTCGGACGAAAAATCGCGGGGACTAACGTGGCACAGTTCAGAAGTGACGAGCAGGCGTTGTCACCTGCATGAGCTTCAAGTCACGTGCGATATCCTGTCCTCACACCACTGTGATAGGTCGCTTTTAGTCCCATAGATGCACGGAAGACAAAACGTGGAGATGTTCCGCACTTGCGGGTACGGTACCCAGGTGATTTCACGACGTGTCCATGCGAGATGGCAGGTATGGCCGAGGACATCCATGCTCAAACTTCAACGTCATGGTAGCCAGGAAACTCGATGACGTCAGAAGATATCAGTTCCAGTCGAAATCAACGTCCAGATCTTTTTCTTGGGATCTTCGCTAGCGCAAATGGTGAAGTGGGCGCTCTCCCACTCTATCAGACATGAGTCGTCTTCACGGGACGCAGAGGAACAAGGTACATCCCGAACGAAAGATGCGATAGTTGGTGCAAGCTGTGTAAAACGGGCTGTTAGTTGTGCCGACTATTGAAAGTGGCCTCCTCGGTGGAAGTAGGGGATGTGGACGCCTTGTACGTCGGGTAATTTAAGCGCTAAAAGGCGACTAAGAGGTGTCGATCAGTCTTCAATGGGACTTGTGGAAGCTGCTAGTACACTCATGTCTAGCATGTAGTAGCTCCAGGCGATGTCCGATTCCGCCCGTACGCCTCGATCACTGCCTGTTGTCTGTCAAGCTGGAACTGGACTGTGGTTCGTCGACCTCGGGCTTGGCCGATAACCTCGACCTGCCCAAAATGAGAAAGAAATGCATGTTGTATCGTGCAACTGTTGCAATTGGATGGCCTAACGCCTTTGCTACCGACGCTGAGGTTCAACAGTGGATATGGTATCCATGTTCAAACGCTTCATTAACGTTCTTGGGCAGTACTCATTGTAAAGAGCTTCGATTGCAGGCATAAGCGACGGCAGAAAATAGAAGCGGTCAACTCAATCTCGCGAAAAGACTCCAAAGAGGCAAGAAGTAGTATTGAAGTTAAGGTTTCATACCTTGTCTTGTCGCTGACATATTCTTTGTCGGAAGAATACACCCGGCTAAATCGCGAGCGGGATGCCGGAACACGGGAACATGCCGAGGTGAAAGAACAATTACCAAGTACTGTGAAATGATAGGACGTAGAACCCAAGAGCAGTGCATCATCGGCGCTTGACTAGGTGGTCCAGCAAATGTTCGCGATGGTCTCTCTTTGTCTCCACAAATACCCAAGTACTTGGCGCCATCTTTTCTTGCTGCGCACTGCGGCGACGTTCTGCAAACCAGGGAAGTTGAGCCTTCTCAACAACTTCTCGGCATGCTTTCTGTTCTGTCTCATGCGGGGTACTGGGCTGAGTTTGTATCAGGTAGAGAGGTGTCACTTGGGCGTCGCTTCATCTTATGGAGCATATTGTAATTCTGGTGCTGGACGGGTTTACCTAGTATGGATTGATGGCAGCCACATGTGCGAGCATGCCGGTGATCTGCTTCCTGGCCTTGAACCCAATGATATGGTTGAGTAAACAGCTGTTTTGTATCGACCTCACACGTCAATCTTCTCTCCAATCGATTTCAGTGATCCCTGTATTCGCTCAAGCGCATCGACTTGTGCGCGAAAGCAGAGCAGGACAGGCCACTTGCTGGACGAAGAAGAGTAAAGTGTGTTCGTTTCTGAGGAGCTTCTAAGATCGTACGGAACCCAACGCTGCTGCTTCAATACTGCCAATCTGACGGCCTGGTGGCTAAGAGAAACTGTATCGCCGCTTGAAAATCCAAAAAAAGCAGTAATGATCTCGAGTTTGAACGTGTGAGCCAGCTAGGATCACGAAAGATACTGTGCAGTCCAGCAATCGAACAGGGGCCAGAAGCTCTAATCATTGCAGCGAGCCTTTGATGGCATGGCCTTTTGAACGGTGCAGGTGTCGAATTTCCTGAAGAATATGTCAAAGTGAAACTACAGTCGCGATGCGGGTAGTCGAGAGATGCGAGGCATCGCACCATTTCGCAGCTGCAGCGATCACAGCTGGGAGAACGGTCTGAGAAACTGTACAGCAACTATAAGGTATCCAGAACCAGTGTGAACGGTCCGTTGCATTAGAATACGCACACGACTACCACCTCCCTCTTCCCCGACCCCGCCAGTCACCGCCGTCACCTCTCCCTCGTCCCCTTCCGAAGCCAGGGTCGCTGGTCGTGGTGGTGCTTCGCCTCTTCTCCATTCTCCCGATGGCACACCTCCACTGAGTCTTCGATCATCTCTTCGGTCGTCAAATACTCCCTCCTCCTCTTCCTCCTCTACCATATCCAAAGTCGCCACGCCCATTGAAGCCATTCTCTCTGCCTCTACCACTGCCGTACGGTCCAGTCGGTGGTCCTCCTCTGCCGGGCGCTGAGACCGGTGGAGGTGCTGCTGGTACACCGCTATCTGGTAGTGGAGGAAGTACAGCGCAAGCAACGTAGTCCCCAATAAGAAACTTCACGTCTCCCATAGTTCGATCTGGGTCGCCGTCGAGCTGTTTGAGCGCCTCTGCGACGGTTGCACTGTCATCCAGCCTCCATATCCGCATCATCGTTCCTCGTCCTTGCGCCTATGATGACAGATCCGATATCTCTTGAAATGAAGCGTCCCGGTGCGCCGGGCCGATTTGAGCCTTGTATGTCAGGGTACACGAGTCGGAAAGCGATGCGCGATCCAGTGTATGGTTGTGGCAGTTGTGAAGGAATTGCCTGATAGCAGCAGTTGGCATAGTTCCCGTAAGGAAACAACTCTGCCATGTGTAGATCTTGGAGGTGTGTGGGGAGGTCGGGGAAAGTGATGGGTCAAATTCGTCTAGTCTAACATTACATTTCTTAGCATATGCGCACCACATGCGCGCGGTTTACTGAGTCTCACCTGTGAAAGGCACCCTGTTTGAAGAACAAGCGCAACAGGAATGGCGTCGTAGTCTGTCTGTCGATTTTGGTGGGCAGCGTGAGCCGCCATAGTGATCAAACGTAGTAGTCCGGTCAGTCGCGTAAGGGGTCTAATCGTGATCGCGTGGGCGAGAGAATTTGATCTCTGTATTCCGCTTTGTCCTTGGGAGCTTGGCAAGTGAGTAAAGTTGAAGTGGGTGGAACTCAGGTTGACGCGACGAGACGCGGAGAGCTCCCACTAGCGCGACTGTCACCTCGGCGAAACTTATCCACCGAACAGTCAATCTTGACGTCGCAACTCTCCTTCCTTACTTCAACACCGTCCAATTAGCACGAGCAAAGCAACAGCTCGCCACCATGGACTTTGCAAAGCTCATGTCCGCCCAAATCAAGAAGGGAAAGGAAGCTGCGACGCCACCAACTTCGCACGACAAAAAGTATCTCAAGCGCAGCGAGATCGAGGCGCAAAGACAGGCTGCCTACGAAGCCGAACAGGAAGCGGCAGAGCGGTCGCGGCGGGAGAAGTTCGAGCGCAAACGTAAAGCTGAGGAAGATGAGGCAGAACGAGAAGAAGAGCGACGGGAGAAGCGGAGGCGGTTAGCAGAGGAGTCGAGGCGCTTGAGAGAGGAAGAAGAGGATGCCGAGGAAAGGAAGCGAAGAAAGCGGCTGGGTCTGCCTGATCTGCCACCACGGAAGAAGGAAGGAGAGGAGGACGGCACACCGGTACCAGAAGATGAGGATATTGAGGACGAAGACCTGGTCGCAAAGCTGCGAGCTCTCCAGGAACCAGCGCGACTGTTTGGCGAGACACATAAGCAACGCTTGCGACGGTACAAGAAGCGTGTCGGAGCGGACAATCTGGCAGCAATCACGACCGACGGACCAATACCCACCACCCTACAACTTGTGCCAGAGAAAGACATGAAGATCAACCCTAAGATACCTACCGATAAGGAAGGACGAGAGTTCTTATTCAGACAGCTGGCAAGCTACTTCACCATGGTCTTGAAGGAGTGGGACGTTACGCTTGCTCGTCGAGACCGGGACGTTATAGAGAGCTACCAGGGACAGCAAGCATATGCCGCCATGGTGCAAGCGCGCGAGAACATGCGTCCGCTCTTCAAGAAGATGGAAAAATTTGAGCTTCCTGATAGCATCTTGGAGCCTGTAGTGGAGATTGTGCTTGCAGCGCAAGAACGGCGTTATGTGGACGCGAACGACGGGTACCTCAGACTCAGTATCGGCAAGGCTGCTTGGCCAATCGGTGTCACCATGGTGGGTATACACGAGCGAAGTGCACGAGAGAAATTGCATGAGAGCGACAAGAACGCAGCGCACATCATGAGCGATGAGATCACGAGGAAGTTCTTGCAGAGTATCAAGCGATGCTTGAGCTTTGCGCAAACAAGATGGCCACCTACGGATCAATTGCAGCTCATGGGATGAGGAGGATATTGACTGAAACTCGATACTCCGGGACAGCCACACCCCACGAATCCGATGCATATCAGCAGGTTTCGAAACCTCGTCAACTTACCGAAGTAGTCCAATATGTGCTGCAGAATGTCCCACGCAGGTCAGACCCCATCTTACAAGCAGAGGTGTAGGTGGTGCACGTTGCTTTATACAAGGTATATGCTTAATGGCGGATTAAAGAGGCGCACGAGATGCAGCCTGACCAGCTAAACCATCAGTACGGGATGATAAAAATTAAAACAAACTTTATCGGACAACAACCAAGGCACATGCCCGGTTCGACTGTCCGAAAAGCAACACGCTTTAGTCACCCAGCTATTGTGCAACAGTTGCTCAGAAGTAAACTTCACTTGTATTATCTGATAACTGTACCCCTGACTTAGACGTACTTATAGGGTCTATGACTGAATATCTGATTGCTGTATTGATTTCAGTGACACTATAATTTGTTAATGATGTATCGCTAATATTGAAGAAAAGAGAGCCTCACCATAGATCTGGCATATATTCCAGTATCAGCGTTTGTATCCGCAACTCGGGCAATTCCGTTTTAAGTTGAACATCCAAGTTGAGATTTCCGCAAATTTGCCAGATGGCAAGCCTCTTCTTTGTCTCAGCATACCGATTCATGAGTCGAATTCGGTGGTAGTTTGATGATTCTGTGCCCTTTTAGTTTTATGTCAGTGTTGCTAGATCCCACAATCTTACCGAAGATGTGATACAAAACCAATGATGCGATTCCAATCCCATGCATGCTTTCTACAGAAGCAACAAGCTGGTTGATGAATATTGTCTCATCGCGCAAGGCTTTCAAATTCCTCGAGCTTCCTGAAAACCCCGCTTCTCTCATCTTTTCATTGATCTGCATTGTTTAGTCTCCAGAATATGTATACGAATATGGAAGTCGGGGATGAATACTTACCACTCTCGCGCCCGCTTTCCCAGCTTTACAGGCATATTTCTCCCAGATCAGGAAAAAGCATAATGAAACATACCGTGTGAAACAGGAATGTTTTAACTGAGCCATTGACTGTCGAGCTATCGAGACATAGCATTCAAATGCTCGCAGTGTAAGTCCATTGCCATTGTAGCAGACAGCATCTGATTTGCAGAGAGAACCGACCAACTCTGTTGCAGCGCTGGCTACACTCGTGCTTGAAAGGTTTCGGAGAAACTCGTCGGCTAATTCCAGGATCGCATTTTCGTTCTTGAGCTGGACTTTTGGAGTTCCACCAGAGTAGCTCATGGTTACCGCTGCATACTCGTTCTGGATTTGCGTAGAGGTTGAACATGGACATGGTGGTGAGGTGGCACTGGAGATGAAGTCTTGGTGTAAGCTGAGCTTCGACTTGGTCTCATCCTGGAAGCAAATAGCATACTGATCTATACTGCCGTCGTCCTGGTTGCGAACTGGATGCTGCTCTGTGAGGTTCTGGAAACCATCTTCGGTAATCAGATGTCTGAGTAGTAAAGAGGATCTCTCAAGACAGCTAGAATGTGTCTGTCGAACCTGCTCAGGAACCTGAATTTGCCGCCTATAGAGCCTCCGTTAATTGAACAAAGCAAAGATTAACAGAAAGATGCACTAACCAAGAATGCTGGGTTCTGAAGTTCCAAGAATGATGACTCATGTATTGAAGATATAGTTCCTCTGCCAATGTGTACAGAAACAGCACAAAGTCCTCCTTCTCTATTTCGTGGCAGCATTTGGCGTAGGATGCATCGACGCAATAAAAAATCTGGTCACGATAGCTTGGGATGCAAAATGGTAAAGCTGTAATTTGGACCGTTAGGGCATGAGCGCCATTAAAGGGTGTTGATGCGTAGATACGGACAGCATCAGCCAATAGATCGATAGGGTCGTAGAAATGTTCTGAATCAATAACAGATTGAGACAAAAAGGAGACTCTTTGGATGGACTTCTTCAGTAAGACGTTGGCCATTTCATTTCGAAGATAGTTGGTCATTTTGACGACTACGTGTATATAGGGTACGTTATTGACCCTTGTAGACTAGAAGTGTTTCATTTATCGTGAGTTCGCCTCGGATCTTTGCGGAGATGTGAACCTAGTTCATGCACAGATATTAGCCACAAAAGCTGTTCTGGGACAATCGGTGTTTGTGATGTGAGTATGCAAGGTATCCCGCAAGTGTTACGCTCGTGCGTTGATATCGTCGTAAGCATGAGCTAATATGTATATGCCTAGACGCTTACATCAAGGGGCCGATTGATTATTCTCAGGATTAGTATCGCCGCGTACGCAAATGTCGATCGAATTAGGCTTCAGGTATGGTTGCCATAGCCCTTGCTTTGCCTCGGTGAATTTATGCTGCGGCTACGGCACTAAACCGATCCGACCAGATCCGACTAGACCCCCCACCCACCCCACCCCCGGCGGCACCGAGCTGGCCTGGGGATTTGCGGGACGAGTTCCTTAATTCGAAGAAGAGGAGCTATAGTCTTATCATACAGGGTGTTCAAGATTTAATATGCACCCCAGTTAGAGTAGTCGATCAGCCTCCATCCATGAGCTCCGATAAACCGAGTCTATGTAGGGTTTATTAACCTCACGTTTTTCCTCGGAAAACATAGAGAATATACGAGAGAAGCACTGGTAGGACAGCTCGCGTACTTACAACCACAAGGCTAGCGCAATGCAACCATGGAACGATGTCCCATTGTCTGAGTACTAGATTTGTATCTGGGCTTCGGTATGCGTTTAAGAAATTAACATTACTCTTGGTGTTACCGCAGGAACTGAAAAGCGTTGACTGCCAAGTCTACACCGTCTCACCGGTGCTTCTCTCGTACGGTTCGCGAAAGCTTGACACGTTGATACACACTGATGCTGGCTAGAACTTACCAGGATGCGGGTTGGCGTTTGGTTACCCTGTAGATATAGAGCCGCTCATTTGACGGTGAACATATCGCTCTTGTTATATGCGCCGGCGCAGGCCAAGCAAAGATTCGAGCACTTCGCGACCGTTGCCCAGGACGCTAGCTGCGAACACTGCCGAACCATGTGAAATAGATTAGATCTCGAAGGTGCTGCGACGCCCCAGCTCGTCACAGGCAGAGCAGCACGAGGGCGCGCGGTCCTGCAGTGTGGATGACAATCCGATTCGACGGAAAGATGGTCAAGATACAGAACAAAACAAGGCCGACAAGCTTGGGCTTCCGAAGCGTCAAATTACGGCCTACCAACTGGTAGCGTTGCAGCTTGTGTTTATCTATGCAAAACCATCGTAGTGAGTGACGGTTTTCAACGCTGTATGTGAATGTTGTGTGCAAAGGCCACACAGTGGCTACATCTAGTATTTGAAATTACATTGAATTGCAAAGTTACCGTAGTTGGGAACAAACATGAGGTTCGCGATCGATCGGATGATAAAATCACCGATACTATGCTAGATGAACTTAGCGGCCGAGGGAAGAGCCGTAAGCCCTGGACCGCGCGGAACCATCGTATTGTGGGTCCACCCGTGGACACGGTGGTCCACCGTATCGGGCGCATTATTTCGCCGCTGCTTCTGTCTATTGAAATCGTGATGCACCTCAAATACAATGAGAACAGCTTTATAGCAAGCGGACGATCAACCTCGCTTCCTGGCCTTGCTGCACAATAAGTAGATGCTCAAAGCCATCTGGTCTGCTGGTACATCAAGTATTACAAGAATCGACAGTGCTGGCGGTCATACATCTGCCGGCCACATCCCCTCACCCATGATTTCGATGGTGGAAGAAGCGACTCGTCCCGGGACGAAGTGGGCTTCAATGCCTAATTTGAGATTTTGAGTGGTATAGTTCCATCCAAACTGTCGAACGCTAGCAGGGAACGGGAGCCGCGTCCCAGATCCACAAATGTACCACAAAGCTTTCAAATCTACCGTTTCCGTAACATAGCAGTTCAATCCAATTTTTCAACCATCTTTCGCTGTATTAGCGCCATAAACACCATTGGGAATTCGCTTGCACTGGTAGAGGTTTTGGTGTTCTTTGCTATAACTGCAAAATGCTCTTGTTATCTCGAGTATTGATAAGGACATACTTTTACTCGTTAGAGAATACTTCTTTCACTTTTTCGACAGTTTCTTACCTCATAACAGCACGGGTATCCAGGTCCAAGTATAACGCCTAAAGGATTTGACTCCTGCGCTACGGGACGGAGGCCAAAGCTTTCCAATCTCTCCCACCATGCCACTAAATCCCGTATATTTTGAGGGGCAGCCCAAAGATGAAACTCAATCATGAGCTGCCCAAAAGGCAGGCTAGATCCGTTGTATGTCTCCATTAAGACGTCCAGTGCATCGAATTCGGCGCCTTCGACGTCCATCTTTAGTATGTCAACGTAATCATGCCCTAGTTCTGACATGATGGATGGCAACGTCATGAATCGATTGCCATCGACTGTCTCATCAGAACCACCAAGACCAATTTTGCTGAACTTGACGTTCACCTTGGACCCATTTGTGATTTCGGGACCCATATTGTCCACTGAATAGTCGAAGGCATAAACATGGGCTGATGTTCTATCGACAAGTTCCGCCTCGAAAGACGAGTCTTCATCGACCCCAAAACTGTACACTACAATCGGCCGCTCCTTGAAAGCTGCGTATTGGGATATGCCGCAAATCCATTTACCGCCGTCTCCGAAGCTACCGACTCGTTCCATCTCGAACGGACAGCCATAAGCAGGAGGGAAGAAGTCCCAGGCAGTGTATGGGAGTTGGCGTTGCTTCCAGGTACCGTCTTTGGGGTTTGGAAATCTGGTTTGTCATCTCAACAGTGCGGCGATGACTTGCTGACCGGATCAACCTACAGTACTAGGGACTCATTCTTCATCCCTGACATGTATTCCATACGACGGGATACGGATCCTTTCCAATTTTGTTCCGATATTGCAATTCTGTCCAGCCTGTATACTTCAGGCAAGTGCCAACAATGGTACAACAGTGCAGAGGCAAGGATGCCCGTCGTAGCAGTCCACAACATAGCGGAGAGGGTTGAATGTCTCAACAATGACCTGTGAGATTACGACTATCAAACCGAGCTGCTATTTATCTGCAAGGCTCTCATTAGCCCAAGTTATAGCGAACAGGCCCGAAAGCTACTGCTAACAGTGCCAAGTGCCAAGCGTTCAAGATCAGATCTGAAGAGCTGATTCAAAACTAAACTTTATTTTGAAAATGAGATAAGTCAACGCCTCAATTGCACACAGGGCTGGTGCGGGAGTTTATCTATTCGAGCTTGATCACTTATGCAGGTTACGCGTCATCTCGCCGCGAATCGAAAGACTTGAGACAACACGAATTGGATTGCGGGGTTGTTCTTCACACCCAGGATCTTCGCAAAACATGTACGTCCACAAAAGCTACGTGTATGTGCTTTACACAATTTGACGGCCTCAGCTAATATTACGAGCCCAGAATTCGAAACACATCTCGTCAGAAAGGCGCCTTCGGCAATCTGCTATATCAACGCGGCCATCTAAGGATAGCAAGGCATTTGAATTGCCGTGCACAAGTTTTGTACTCATATACACGCATCAGTGCTTTCTTTGTGCTTCATGAGAGCAAAACTGCTACATTATGACTTCGCGTACTTTCTGGATCATTCTGCTCGCTAGTGTGCCACTGGCGATGTACTGGAGCGACATCAAACTTCCGAGTTTTGTATGGCCTTCAAATCTTCGTCTGGAGAGAAACAATTCACATTGTAAGGAGCACTTCTTTTGGCAGAAGATTTGGCTGACCTTAGAAGTTCCCACCAAGATTTGGCAGATCTGGAACGATGACCCTGAGGGCGATGTCGAAAGTATAGCGGAACTGGACCGCTTCTCATCAAAGTGGCGGTCGCTAAATCCAAGCTATCAATACGAGAGTTTGAACAAGACCAGAGGAGACAGATATGTCGAGACAAAATTTGACGACGACGAAGCTATTCGGAGAACATACAAGCTCATTCAAGAAGACTGGATAGTTCGGTCTGATTTCCTCAGGTACTTGGTGCTTCTTAAGGAAGGAGGAGTTTACACGGACAAAGACACAGAGCCCGTGGTACCCATAGATGAATGGGTGCCATCCAAGTTTCGGGGTCGTACTAACATCGTTGTTGGAATTGAACAAGACAAGAGGGTGGGCTTGCCGTTATGGAAAGATCTGCCCTGGACTGTGCAATTTGCACAATTCACGATTCTGACGAAACCGAACCATCCGATACTCCGAAAAGCCGTTGATCATGTCATTGAAAACATGTCACAGTTCCTACAAACACACGATTTGGAGAAGGGAGTTCCCCAGCTATACTTCCACGACGTTATCACTCTCACCGGGCCTCGCGTCTTTACGAGTGCTGCGTTTGACTACATTTATGAGCAAACTGGCTTAAAGTTGAACGGAAATGAGCTTTCCAACATCACGGAGCCTGTTCTCCTCGCTGATGTGCTTATCCTACCGGTAAACTCCTTTTCAAGCGCTGCACCTTGGCACAGGCATCTCCACTTTATTGGAGATGTTCTTTCAATTCATAAGTGGATGTCGAGCTGGGTCCCGAGCCATCCGCACAAGTTCCCAGTAGAAGAATTCTACATCACTTAAGTTTGATCGTGGGCAAATATTTGTAAGAAGAGTCGGTGTTACGTATGGTTCGCAATATCTGCTAGAGCCCTTCCTCGTACGCATGCCAAACAGTGTAATGGGGTAGTCCTCTGACATGAAAGCCCATGGCCTTTGCCATCTATTGTCATTTTAATGAGCTCATTGTCAAATTGAAATTGCGGAAGTTGAGCTTGAACTAAACATACCTGGCCAAATGCCTCAGTTTCAACTTGATTTTGAAAGCTGAAAGCAGGGAAGTGACATCCTGCCCGAAACACCTCGGACTTAGCAAGTATGCTTACTCCTCCAACAGCATCAATTTCCACTTGCTCCATGGGGTCTCCCCCATCGCGTCGTAGGCGCGCGAGATAAGTGCGATTAGTTTCGAATTCGGGATATCCCTCGACAATAACTGTATCTTCTGCCAAAGCTCCAGAAACAGCTCTCCCTTGATCAGACTCGATCCAAGAATTGAGGTCGTACGGGAAATCGCCAAATTTTGGGTGGGTCATCCACACACCTTTGCTTACGAACGTCAGTGTTAATCACGCCCCGGTGCCTAGAATCGCTAAGCATGTTACGTACTTGGAACAACTACATCGCTGTCGTGTTTCATTAGATCTTCGAAGATCGTTGCTGGGACTTTCTCAACGTCTACATCTTGCCAGTAGACCCATGAATGGTGCGGGCGTAGCGATGCTGACCAAAGCCAATTTCTCGCTTTAGCTAGCCTCTTCCGCCTTTCCGGTTGAGCCGTGAAGTCATGGCGACTTCTTGCGTCTTGGGCCACGATTTGATGAAAGTCTTTGTAAAGGATGGTCACAGAGTGGTATGGCATCTTCTTGTCGGCACTTCTCTGAAGCGTGTCTATATGAGAGACAAGTGCCGAGGTGGTCTGGTCTTTAGACTCTGAAACCAGAAATGCGATATCTACAAGTTCGTGGGGATAGGAAAGATTGTAGAGACCCGAGAAAAACCTAGGCAAGTGTGCTTCCGCATCCCTCAAAGGGGTACAAAAAAGCACCCTCTCGCTGTATCGATGTGTACGCAGAAGCTCCTGTGCTTGAAATCAGATTGTAATGTATAAATACTACTAAAACCTACCTGTTCACCAACGCAGGAAGCTTGGGACATGAATTTGAGCAATATGTATGACGCGAATACCAAACACAGGTTGGCGAAAACAAACCCAACTGACATAGCTGTAGCGTGGACTCAAAGAAAAATAGCTAGAAGCCAGAGGGAATTCGAGAACTGCGATAGAAAACGTATACAGAGTTACACCATACAACATGTAATCATTTTATCTAAAGACACTGATGATGCATTTTGCGCGATATTCAGTCAACATGGATATACACATGAGACGAAGCTTAGCGTAGAAACTAGTTCCGGCGGCCCGAGAGCAGAGTCTGAGCAAAAGCCTGTATCTGAGAAGCAGCTCTGAAGAGCTGATTCTTCGGCTTGGTACTTGACCACAGAAACGCCGAGCATCTTTTCCCTTTCTTCAGTAATACTGTTGCAGGGTTATTAATTTACATTGCTCCAGTGCTCTTTTGAATAGTAAATTAAATCAGAATCTAGGTGCTGGCCTTATCGCTGTCCAACAGACTTATAAGAGGTATCTAGGCAGCAACCTGTGCCTAACCGTACATTTTTCTCGGATTCAGTTTGTTCTGTTCTGTCTGGATATTCCAACCGTGCTATTGAGCCCTACCAGATCCCTCGAATTGCAACACAAGAGCATCAATGTGGGAACAAAAGAGATCGGAGCGAGTCTTTCAGTTGGTGCAGTACAATTGGGTTATTATACCAATCATCGTTGGCTGTATTTATCATGGTATGTGTCTCTGGATCAAAAGGGTTATGCATCTAATTTATGTAGTGCTGCGCCGGTTTGGGCACGAGCAAAGAAGTGGCTACATCATTATCGATGACACAATACATGTTACATGGAGTTCTCTACTTTTAACTTGTAGGTTACTATTGCTCTATATTGTGGTGATTGTTACGCTTTCTAATGTTATTGATCATGCAGTTCTTTTGGGTCCAACCAATCCCTCTACTGTCATACCGTTCCTTGCATATTGCTTTCCCCTAAGACCGTTTCAGCTATCAAAGCAGCCCGTTAAACGATCCTTCAACCGACTTCTAATCTGTCTTGTAACCCGGGGTGATCAGGTAGAGGTAACGATAGCACTGCGTCTAGAAGATATGATTACATAACTGACTTCTTTTTCAGGTTGTCAAACGATCTATCACCGCGATACAGGACATGTATCAAAAGTTAGATAAACGCATTTCACTCCATGTACTGACGGAGGCAGCAAACGCTCATAACTTTGATGGCATGTTCAAGAAGCATGTCTCAGTGCATGCAGTCCCGTCGGATTATCGTCCTGTTAAAGCTAAGTATAAGGCTCGGAATCTTGAGTGGTTCCGTATCAACATGCATCTCGATGAAAATGATTGGGTCCTCCACTTGGACGAGGAAACTTTGGTCGACGAATATTGCATCAATACCTGTCTGGATTTCATAACAAAGCAATCTTGTGACATGGGGCAGGTAAGTTGGTTCCTTTCTGGACATACCATTGATACTTACATTTGGGGAAAGGGCGTCATCCACTTCAACTGCAATGACTACTGGTCTTCGGTATTTACAGGCGTGGGCGATGTGCATCGTATTCAAGGGGACTACGGTGACGTCCAATGGCGACTCCGCTGGCTTAATAGAGCTGCGGTCGGAATCCGAGGCTCATTTCTGCTCATCCGTGGATCTGTTGAGAATGCCTGTACATGGGATAACGACAGTCTGACAGAGGATTATGCGTTTTGCCTCAAGGTACGTTGACAAAATCGCTGAACCTAGATGCGATTGATTTAATTCATTGGTAGGCAATGAAAATGGGATACACGTTTGGTTTCGTTCCGGCCATTGCAAGAGAGCTCTCGCCGGCTAATATTGGAGACTTTGTGAGGCAGCGCCGTCGATGGTATACAGGTATCCGTAGACTGGGTGACCTCTGGGGGTATTTTACATTGCTGCGTACAGCTGCACTGGCGGTGCAGCCGTTGTAGTAAGTTCTCTCTTTGATTTGAAGAGGCAAAGTTAACGCTTGTGAAAGCTATCTAGCTTCCTGGTCCTTTATCAAGTCTTCGACGGTGCTACAGCCGCAGTGGCTTTATAATTTGAATATGTTCGGTTTATCAATAGGGTTCGGTACCACGGCCTGGTTCACCGCGTTACAGGTGAGCGCAATTGTTTATTCATTCCATCATAAGCTCACATGATGCTTCGTAGGACTGGGACGCAGGGGCATCTCTTGCGGAAATGTTGACGCACCAGATACAAGGAATTGTGTATCAACCGCTGGTTTGTATAGCCGACGGCTACGCTTTGCTCACCTCTATGGTATCACCAGATGAATGGTTCTATGTCATCACTAAAAATTAACGAGTAAAGTCCGTCTCTGTGTGACGGAAAACGCTGTACACTGAAAACTACGAAGCGGACTGCAAGGAGCATATCGGTACTCGCATGAATACGATGCCGATACTAGGTAAGTCTAACTTAGGTAAAAATATGACATGAAGTAGCAGAATGTAAGCTACTCTTATCAACTAGTGAATCGTGCCTAGTAAGTCGTGACGCGACGTGATTGCAGTTTCCCGCAAACGCGCACTTACGTGCGGGGCAAAAAGCTTTGGTCCGCCCACCATCCACCTTCGAATACGTTTCCACACCCGTTCGAACATAACTCGCAAAATAGCACGACTTGCGTTGTTGTACTGTAGCCGAGCGCTTGAGAAGCACGATGCGTGAGATAGTAACCCTCCAATTCGGCGAGCGCAGCAACTATCTTGGGACGCATTTCTGGAACACACAGGTGAGTTGCACTGCCTCAATCTCGATCATAGCCCACCAATGCAGTTTTGCGTCATCCAAATTCACTACTACGAAGGATGCTGCTGCATATTTGGTGCTGACGTTGGTGTGGGGTGGCCGCGTACTCTAGCCTGGTCATACTCTTGTCTCTCGTATAGCGTCCCTCACCCTACAAGATTCAACTGCGCTCTCAATTTTTGAATTATCCGTTCTTTTCGATGTCTCTCGTACTCGCTTTGGCTGATTAGAGGTCAGGAATCATACTTCACATATCCTCCAGAAGCTGAGTCGCCCGTCAACCATGACATCCTCTTTCGACCTGGCATCGCCCCTGATGGATCAGACACGTTCACTCCGAGAGCGTTGATATACGACCTGAAAGGCGCATTCGGGAGCATGAGGAAGATCAATGCACTGTATGAACCCGAAGATGACCGAAGCATACTTGACCAACCTGGAGTCTGGCCCTCAAAGCCTATCGTCCAGCGCACTCAACCAATCCCACCTTCGACGTACCAGGAGCATCTTGATAACGGGTTGGATCCACCAGCGCTGAATATCTCTTCTGTCAGGTACTGGTCGGACTATAGCAGAGTGTTCTACCACCCCAAGTCCATAGCTCAACTCTCCGAATTTGATGTCAACGACACACTCATGCCCTTTGAGAAGTGGGAAGTTGGCAAGGGATTGTTTGAGAAGCTAGAAAGAGAAGTCGACCTAGTCGATCGCGACTTACGCCCATTCGTCGAGGAGTGTGATGGCATCCAGGGACTGCAAATCTTTACGGGCGTCGACGATGCCTGGGGCGGCTGGGCATCGGGATGGATAGAAAGGCTACGAGACGAGTATGGGAAGATGAGCATATGGACTTGGGGCTTGGGTGACCAGGGTGCTAACGCTGCAGTTGGAAGAGTAGGTCAAGGAAGTTGTCTACATAGAACACGAAGCTGACATGCTGCAGGAGAGGAGACTGCAACAGATGGTGAACGCTTCTCAATCACTGCAAACACTTGGCGAGCAGTCGTCGGTATACATCCCCATATCTAACAGCCCGACCAAGACCCCATCTTACCTATCGCTTGATGCCACTTCACTATGGCATGTTGGGGCTTTGCAAGCTATTGGACTAGAAAGCATGACCATATCCTCCCGACTGAGGACATCCGTTGGTGGTCGCGGTAATCTTCAAGACCTGGAAGATACGATAAACAGCACCGGAAAGCGGCGGATAGGCAAATTTGAGATGAGCATCGCAGACCCCGAGGTGCTTTCAGAAAACTATTCCAAGGAGATGGCACAAGCCGAGAAGACAGGGTCAATGACATCGCGACGAACAAGCGAAGACGATGAAGAGCTTAGCAGTTTCGACATCGACGTCTTCACGAGAGACTACCGGGCCGTATCCAGGTCTGGCAAGAAGGAACACGTATTCGGCAGAGCGGAGGTCTCTCGGGGCGACTGGAATCTCACGGACGATAACGAAGCGCGCGACCCTCACAACAGGTTCAATCAAGGACCGACATTGCAGAGGTAAGTTTCACAAGCCTCCATGATTCGATGATTGTCCGAGTACGAGAGCTCGGACGCAAATCAGGTTTCTAGCGATGCCACCTGAGGCATATACGAGTGTGGCGTGGCACCACTCGCACGTGCTATTGCTTGCATGTACGAGGCGCTAACTTAGATTAATTTGTCCAGATACACCGCGCCGATACTTTTCCCGTTACTTGACAGCTATCCAACATCTATATTCGATGTTGGTTCGGGACTAGGGACCAAGCTCGCTGTCCATGCTGGACTCACCACGAGCACCGCGGTTGCGGGACAGATACGCGCGGTTGAGCAAATTGTCAAGCGACTGGTGGGAATTGAGGAAAGAGAAGCACTCTGTAATGGACTGCAAGTTCTCGCAGAAGAATACGATGAGGGCTGGGATAGTGGCACAGATAGCGACGATGATGGCTAAAGGGCGTCCTGTCGCTAGCCTGTGTCGCGCTCTCGCAGCAGGAGCGCTTCCTTTCGCAAATGGAATTTCATCCAACTGAACCCAGATTTGCATGAACCGACAGTCGATGTGATGCGATGAGGACCTCGAGGACTGGCATTTGCTGGCGATGCTGACCGCAATCTACGATACCCCAGTCTCGTATGCACAACAAGGCGCTATCGATAGCAGAAGAAACCAATGCGGCGCCTCCAATATTTCGAAGCGGCATGACGATGCAAAGATCCACCAGCCAGATTTCCCGATTCCATGTGCTTCTAGTCGTCTGCCCAGCGGCCCAGCGGCCCAGCGGGGCGCCCAGGCCTCTACGGGACTCGAGAGCGCACAATGTTTGTTATGTAGCCTTGTAGCTTGGGCATGCCTTTTTTGGCGATGACGCCAAATGGCTTGCTTATGGTTCAATGGCTGCGCTATGAAAGTCAGGATTGCGAACGGCGACATTGCGCAAATAGTGGCTCAACAAGATACTAACAATGATCTGAAACGAAGCACAAAGATGCGAAATGGTGATCGGCCTGGCAACGCGGTGCATATTTTGCGTTGTTCAACGGATCAGGTCCGTACACCCACCGCACGATTGCAGCGCGGGGAATGGATCGCTGTCTTGCTGACGACAGAAACTTTATGCAGGGCACAAGGGGAATTCGAATTTTCAGGTACCGACTCTGGACTGCTGTTATTCGTCGGACGCATGCGGAGCCATTCGAACACTAGCAGCGACGGTCGATATCTTACTGCTGCAGGCTCCGTCCCGCTGGAAACCGTCTCTGAGATAAGACGCTATCCGCTTACCTCGAGACGGCTCTCGGCAGCTTCTGCAGGCACAAAGCCAAGCGCTGTAATAGTTTTTCGAGATGACGATCTTGTGAGAGGGAAAACATGACAGAGAGCGCGACACTGCAGATGAAAGCAACTTGTCATGACATGTCATGAGACATGGCGGGGTACTGTGCGAGAGTGTGCAAGCGAACGTTTCCCAGCGGTTGACACGAGCCCAGCCGCCATGCGCCAACTTTCCCACCACCGTCAGGTTGTGCTCGACAGCACGGCGCAGAGCACCCTGGCCTTTCGATAAATATGCCTGCAGGAGATCGGTTTAGTTTGAGCTTACTGCCGAGGCCGCTCACGCCGGTCAAAGAAGGCACTTCGAGGCTGCAGTTCGCACCGTCTGGCGCCCCCGCCATTGCGATAGCAACCAACGCACGGAAAAGCCTCCGAACCAGCCCTCGGGAGGTTTCCTACCGGTTCACCTCACGTTCCAGGAGGTCGGTCGCGTGCTTCTAGACAGAACGTTTCTTTGGGGCCGAGAAAAACTCGAACGGCATTTTCACTCGGACTTCGCGACAGGCGATGCTGAATGCGGCGGCACTCGAAGACACTGATGGAGTCGAGTGAGTCCATGCCACTCCATGGTGCCCAAGGTGTTCCCCGTGATCGGCACACGGTCGTACAGAAATAACCATCAGTAAGCTTTGCAGACTTGCAACCGTCCTGCCATACACGGCAGTACACGAGGTGGTCTTGGCCCGTGCACGAATCACGCCGAAGCCATACCGTGCTCGGTCGACTCATCGTGACATTGCATCATACACCTCAGTTTTCGGTGGGCACCTGCTTTGCACCAAGCGCAAATGCAACAAGTGGCCGGATGAAGAAGTCTATTGTTAGGTAGCTTGTTTACTATCACAGAAGAAAAGGGCGTTAGTCATTCATCTCAAAGACTGAGATTGCGGCGCATTGGATGCTCGTCCCAACAGTTGCCTATGCCAGACGATAAAGTTTGGTTCGCTGGCTGGGGGACGCTGCAAGAGGCTGTCTTATTCATCCAACGCAGGCTGGGATGCATCAAGCAGGCCGGTTCTCGTGTTGACACAACAGCTTACCACGCACTATCCCAGCAAGCCTTATGCAGCCCGCGAACATCCGGACAGGCCATTGGCTTCCAAGCCAACAGTTTCCCCGTCACTAGGACGAATTTGGCCCTTCTAGGACGAGGTTGGCCTATCGCATGTAGACTAGACCTGCATTATGGTTTCCTTTTCCAGCGAGCCTCAACCATCCATGAACGTGCGACCCACTCTTACGAGAAATACCCACATAGAGGACGACGCCGAGGGTGACCGCCGACTTGGATGGACGTCTTTGGTCGATTCCCCTTGGCGTATGCAACCTTGCCGTTGCCGACCATGCAATGGATCGACCTAAGCCTGGAGGCTGGTTGCGGGACAGGTGCATGTCCACAGTGAGCGTATTAATATCGCCTTGCCCTCACCTCCTCTTGCTTTTCTCATCGCACAGTACATCTCCATCGCTGAACATCAGAAGTAACTCTCTCGCTACGGTTACTACTGCATCTTCGATCGTACTTGGTCATTAATATCAACAACTTCCATCGCTACCGCTCATCAACTCTCGTTGCCAATATGATGAAGGTCTACGCCCTCGCTCTTGCAGCTTCTGCTGCCGCCGTGCCCATGGCCGGTGACTACGAGCACAACGACTACCCAGTCTCTGTATGTTGCTCCCCTCACCTACACCGAATTGATAGACTAACATTGCATAGACTCCCGAGTACCCTGCGTACCCCGCATACACTCCTACTCCGGAACACCCTTCCTACCCCGTGAGCACCAGCGAGGTCGAGTACCCTGAGTACCCAACATCCACCCCCTGCCCTGAGGAGGAGTCCAGCACTGTGCCATCGTACCCCGTTCACACCCCAAGCTCAAAGGCGCCTGAGTACCCTGTCTACACCCCGAGCAGCGTGGCTCCTCCCTACCCAATCTACACGCCATCCAGCGAGGTTCCCCACTACCCCATTTACTCCTCGTCTGCTCCTCCTCACTACCCCGTATGGACTCCTTCTTCCAGCGCCCCCGGCTACCCAGTTTGGGACTCCTTCTTCCAGCGCCCCGGGCTACCCAGTTTGGACTCCTACTCCTTCTTCCAGCCCCTGGTGAGGAGACCATCACGGTTACCAGCACTATCCACAAGCCTAAGCCGTCTGCTCCTCCCGCTGAGAGCCACCCGGCACCGCCTGCGTACACTCCCGTTCCCCTTCCTTCGGCTTCCGTCCCAGCGCCTCCTCCTCCTGCGCACAACGTGACTTACAGCGTGCCCCCTCCCCCGGCCCAGGAGACCCACCCAGCACCGCCTGCGTACACTCCCGTTCCTCTGCCATCGCCATCCACCCCTGCACCAGTCGAGAGCAAGCCCGCTCCTCCTCCTCCTGCTTCGGTGCCTGCGCCCCCGGCCTACACTGCGGTTCCTCCTCCCGCACCTCCCGCGTCTGTCCCGGCCCCGCCAGCTTCAGCTCCTCCCGCACCTCCCGCGTCTGTCCCGGCCCCGCCAGCTTCAGCTCCTCCCGCACCTCCCGCGTCTGTCCCGGCCCCGCCCGCTTCAGCTCCTCCTTCGTACCCCACTGCACCTGTTGCCTCTGGAACTCCGGTCAAGCCTCCCACAGCCACCACCTCTGCCCCCGCCCAGTTCACTGGTGCCGCAGTTGCCAACAACCCTATGGTCGCTTTCGCCGTTGGAGCCATGGCTTTCGCTGCCATGTTCTAAGCAGCTCGCTAGCCTCTACTCTGTATATTTTCACGCCTCTCCTTCAACGACACAGGCCTTTTTTTAATGACCCACGACCAACGATGTTAAACTAGATGGATGGGTTGGTACACTCCTTGCATGGTATAAACTGTATTATTTTGGATATTTTTTAATCTTCTTGTGGTGGACGTGTTCGATGGGTGGATGAACGACTCTTAAGGGGGCGGCAGACATGTGATAGGGTCTGGGCTTGGTGTGTACGGCAAGTGCAAGGAGGAAAGGATAATGTCTTGTATCGAAGATTGGGTATGTAGCTCAGATAGCTAGACAGGTATAATCGAAGAATACTTCCGACTGCGCCTTCTTCATCTGCTCATGTTTATCCCATTCGCAGTATGTCTTTTGTCGCATGGCGGAAGCATCGCGTCCGCTACGATCATGTTCGATACTGCTCGTGAGACGCTGCTGTATCGCGAAAGTAGATCCTGTATGTCCTCAATGTACGAATATCCTTTTTGTGTGTTTCGAAACGTTGATGAAGGTAGACAGCTTATGCGATCACACAAGCTAGATCGGCGGCGCTATCTACTATCACTGCTCTGCTTCGCAGCACAGACAAACTCATGAGCTCCTTACCTTTGCATCAACGTTGATCCCTCCTAGTGACACGGCGTAATGCTGATGGCTTACCACGTTGTCGCCCGGCAACCCTGATGACAATTCTGATGGCAATACTGATCCCATCATGATCGAATCCGACGCGTCTAAAGAGGCATGAGAACGAGTTGCCATCTCCCACTGCTTAGCTCAAGAGATCTATCGATTTTGACAACGCCTCTATTGAGCTCATCGTCTTCCAGGGCAGGTACAATCTTTAGCGATTAATGTTGAAGTAGCACTGTAGACCCGACAAATACCTTAATTTGATAGTTTCGCAACTTCATGCAATAGCCTGGATATCTTCACGAACTTTTTAGCAAGCTAGGATATAATGTCTGGTTACGTGTATATACACAGGATCTACTGACGAGCAATTCGGTATTCAGACGCCCTGAATGCAATGTTGTTGTAGCGTCATGCCGACTTATCCGACTCGGCTTCCCAGCAGAACAGGGATGCTCAACAGCATACGTAAGTGATTTGGAACACAAAACGTAATTATCGCATGCTCAGAAGATCGTTGCGTGCACCATTTGCATCACTCAATCAGGAAAGCTACACCTTCATCTTCATCGCCGCCATCATCCATCATCACCACCCTCATCGCCATCCTTCATCAACATTCCTCATTGCCACCATTATCGCCACCACCATTGCCATCGTCACCTGTCGCCATCGTCACCTGTCGCCATCATCACCTATCGCAAAGCATCACCCATCGCAAAGCATCACCTATCAGAAAACGTCACCTATCGCGAAGCATTATCTATCATAAAGCATCACCTGTCCTAAAGCATCACCCATCGCGAAGCATCACCCATCACGAAGCATCACCTATCGCGATCATCTCACGTCCTGACGCAGCTCAGATTTGACATCCCCAGCGATCATGGCCGATAAACAGAATCCGAATGCTATCCCAGAACCAACAAGTGGCTCGAGATCTAAGCTTCTATCATCAAATCTTAAAAACTTCCTCAGCAAACCAGCCATCGCGCATCCGCAGAAGGCATTGACAGTTCAGCTGTACAACGCTGAGCAGAGAAGTGATACGAAGCATGAGCAGGCGGTTAACGCAGAACCGATGGGGAAAAGAGATGAAGCGGTTGGGAAGTGATGCGTGGACGAACGCTGCAGGCAGAGGTTATTGATGAACGACTTCACAGTATCGACTCACGCGGGCATATGTTATAGGAATGATATTGATCATATTCAGAGATCATTATTGGAGAATACTAGTGATAAACTCCTTTTCAGTCTACTTAGTGCCTATCGCTGAGAAAGGAAAAAGGAACGCAAGTATGTAAAATACTTAAATGTTGTCAGGGAAATATTAAACTTTTGGTAAATCTGGCTGAAATTGAGTCGAGAGGCTCGATGTGATGAACTCGATGGGAACTGGATGGGATGCGCTCGGTGCGATGAACTCGATTGGCACGCGCTCAATAAGACCGGGAAAACGTCAAACTTTTGCAACGCCGGCTCGTATGAGATCCACAGGATCCGTTTGGTACATAGTGTTCAGCGGACCTCATTCGATAGGATCCGTTTCGTTGGAGGCGTTCGATGAATAGCGCGCGATGGAATTAGCTTGACGGGAATAGCTTCGACAGGATGGTTTTCGACGGGATAGCTTTGACGGAATGAGGTCGATGGGAGAAAGAATTGACCCCAATATCTTTCAAGAACATGCATGTTCGAGTTCGAGTTCCTAATCGCCATCAGGGTCCTTGTAGTTGCTGTCATCCTCTCCGATGCCTTGGAAGCGAATCCACAAGACTTGCCTTCGTCGTTGCGATCAGACGCTCAGCCAACGGCCTTCTCAAGCGCCTGAAGTGCTGCCTGCAAGTCTTCGCGGTGCCACATCAATCTCTCCAGGGCATCTACCTGTGCCAGTGCCTTCCAGCATCTCCATCTTGCAGCAAAATCATTGCTTACAACTACTGCTGGCGGCGTCCTTAACCTGTAGAGAATCCAGTTGTGCATGCACATTTTCAGGAGATCGTCGCGAGATCCGCTCTGGCCATGGACTGCATCCCAGCTTACTTTGTCCACTGTTTTCAACATGTGGTATTCTTTGCGAAGATCTCTTATCCGAGGCACCAACTCTTTCAGAGCACTACCGACGCTCTTTGCGACTTCCTTAACCCTCTTTCCAGAATGTATGTTCCAAACGCTGATGCTGGTATATCTTCCCTCCCGATCGATTAGGGTGGGATCATCGATATCTTCGATCTCTTCTTTGAAACGACGTATCCTGCGGAGCATGTTCAAGCCTTCTGCAACGATCACACTCAAGTCGTCAACCAGTTGTAGTACTTCGTACAGGCTGTGATAGGTCAAGTTCGCATGTATATATTTTACTGCCGTGCAGCTTATAATTTCGTTCAGATTCTCGGGTTTAGGGGCATGCCGGATGCTCTGTGGGCGAGTAGGTTGCTGCTCAGCTGTTAGTGATAGAATCGACGAGGTTCCGATCAAAGATAACGAACACCAGAGAGTTTCGCAAGCTGGCATAGTCCATTGTATGAGCAGATAGAGGCGTATTCCTCGATCGTACTCATGACGTCGGTGACATTCTCGATTGCACGGTCTCGCGCATACGCCCTCGCATACATATCCGCGGTATCCTGCTTGAGTTGTTGATCCCAATCCGGCAGCCTATGATGTTAGTAGTCCGGCCATCCAGTTGTTGGAGCATACGTACCCAAAATTAGACTTATGGATGTCTCTGCTCGTCTGCCTAGTCCTCTTGGGATTGATCGCACCCATGTTAGAGTTGTTCGGACTGGCATCCTCTTCGCTGCCATCCCGAAGCAACCTGCGAAGTTTCTTCGATAGACGTGAGAAAAAAACCGCTTGAGACGCATGCTGGCCTGTCTCGCGCAACCACAGCTGGAATCCGCAAACTAGTCTAAACGGAACCTGAGATCCTTTGACGAGGCGGAACTGTCGGATGTCTTCCGTCAACGAAGCTGATGGGACCTTGTACAATTTTAGATAATCGCCAAATATGATCTTGCTTAGCTGGCTGAGTTCCTGTTCAGATAATTCCTCCTCGGTGGGAAAGAACAGCTTCTTAGCCGCATCTTTAACACTGATAGCTTCGGCGCCATCCTTGAGCTTCTTGGGCGTTGCGTTCGTCGACTCTCCATTTTCAGACGCTGGTCTCTTGGATGGGATGAGGGATGGTGCTGCGACTGCATCAGGCTCATGGCTGATAGCGTCGCTCTCGGGCTCGGCCATCTGGCTGATCTGTCAGAGTCTGCAGCTGTTGCGGGATGCCTCACTTACCGAGATGCTTCGGTTGGCGTAAACTGAAGGGAGGAATCGATCGTAGGTTGTACAACGTGCAGTCACTGATGGTGTAGGGAAGAAGTGTGGTGTGGAAGAAAGAGAAGAGAGGGCAGCGTCGTTGAAGTAGTGATGGACAGCCCAGGTGGGGCGGTGGTCAAGCGGCCGTGATACAGGTAAAGGTGAAGTTACGGTGAAGTAGCGGGCGCCGCTCTCTCACCTGAGCCGATTGTCCAAGCTGGCGCATATAAGAAATCTCGCGCAGATTTTGACCGTTCCTACAACAACACTTTCCACACCACCTACTTCAACTTATTTGCGCTCTCGCGCTTGCAACCACCGCTATAACTGAGGAAAACAACGATTCAGCACAAGCATCTGTGATGAACGGCCGCTTCACCGCACACCACAACCCCGCCGTTGTCAGCTTGCGCGCGAGCAACCTTAACCTCATGCTTATCGGATACGGTAAGCGCAGCAACGACGGCACGCGCGCCGAGGTGTGGGCAGATGGTCTCATCACCAAGGCCGAGCTGCGACTGAAGGCACTGATCGAAGGTGATTGGCAGCCGATCAAGTGGTTCGAGATCGCCGAGTTCGTGCCTTGGATCAGCCAGATCAAAAAGCATGGTGAGAAAGATGAGGAAAAGATCATTGCGATCCGGAACAACTGGCTCTTATTGTACCCCGACATGCAGCTTGACCAGCCATCCACGTATACGACAGCTACAGCCCCAGCAACTGCGGAGATAATCAATGAATTCGAAACCTGGGTACGCCGGATCCCCGATGAGCCCAGAGACCAAGGTAAGGAAGGCGGAGGTATCAAGACATTGGCACATCATTTTTCCGGGTGTACTACAGGCGGCGCCACCATCAGGTCCGAAGCCCACCAGTCCAGTTGCGAAGAGACAGATGTTCGAGACCTAGCATCGCCACTGATGCCGTAGTCTAACAGACTTCAGAAGCGCCAAATATTTTATCGTTCAATCTTATAGCAAGCCGTGGCTCTTGTAAGGAGTTAACATGTGGATTCTTGAAGGACAACAAATAGAGGTAGCCTCCCAGCCTGCCTAAGAGAATTCTATTTACTGCTGTTTAGACTATTAATACTACTTCTTATACAATACCTTGCGGATCTACAACCTCTTGCGCCTTCAGGAATTCTGTAGTCTCATCGGTCGTGTTTAGCGGACCATACACATAAAACACTGTCGACCTGAGGCCCCTAACAGCGAATACCCTATCCAAACTGTCGAAGCGACCAAAGGATGAAGCCGCCGTCCTCACCTTATGAGACGCCGATGCCGAACTGATCGATCGAAACGACCTCCCAACACCACAGCGCCTGGATGAGCTGAGTAGGTTCATCTTCGGCCAACACCCTCGCTTCCCAGACCCTGGTTATACTGGAGAACTAGATGGATGGTGGATCGAACTGAGATTGATGAGACAGGATGAACAGCATCGATGAGGCAAGGTGAATAGGATAAACAGTATCGGGATGAACACTCCAGTCAGAATAAAAGTCAGTCTACTTATAGTATACAGCACGACCAAACGCTCTCCACATTCAATGACCGCTCTCATTAAGTCAGTGATCGAGACGCAGTAATTTATCAGCACTTCACAGTCATACACCGTTTGATCGTGCCTTCGACAGTATGGCGATCATCGGGTCTCTACTGTGACCTTCTGCTTCGTTACAGGTCTCAAAGGGATTAGTGTATCTTGCGTCGAGCGCATGAGCTCTTCAAGTCACCCAAGATCTCATGTTTGAATACATGTCAATTGAACCTCGCTTGAGATGTACATAGCTATAGATACTATATTAGTGGCGTCGCGAAACTCTGCTTTGGCGTCGTACATCCGCATTCCCCGGGTCGTAACCTCACGAGGCTTAGAAACAACCCACGCTCGCCCCGGGATTACCATAAGACGATGCAACAACCTAAAGTCCTTTGATATATTATTAAGTGCTAATCTCAGGTAGTATTGTTTCGCCTGATTAGCTTCAAGGGTTTATAATTCTCCATCGCTCCCGTCAAGATTCGTTAAAGCCCTCCAGGTTGACTGTTCGCCGATGACTCTCAGCTTTGCCTTCGGCAATCTGCGCATCGTCCTAGCAGCATAGTGTCTGATACAAGACAATTCAACCCCCAGATCGAAGTTTAGCCGCTCGTCTGTTGAAGCAGGCAAGTGTATTGCGGGCGTTGATCAGGGCCGTCTTGTATAGCGCCTCCACGGCATCTACGTCGATGTTCTTCCATGATCTGGATCTGCCCTTCGGCTGAATTCATTCATAAAGAGGGTCTTTTAAAAGTGTCAAAATGGTTGTCTTGTTTGTCGATATGTTCGCGGTGCAGTCCATCTTGCGACGATGCTAACAAAGGAAAGAGGTGTTCAGTGACCCCAGCGATGGCGATCAACAGTATCGCATCAAAAGAAGCGATGACGAAGCAGGCTCTGATGCCGGAACCTCTGGCGATCAGCATCAACCTAGCCTGTTCAGCATCGATGAGGCGCAGATGAGACAGACGATGAGTTTATCACAGATCAGGAAGCCAAACCCATAGCAACAGCAAGACCGACTGCGATAATACTGAGTGAGGTCTTACGAATGCCCAATACCCCTTTCAGCATTGAGCAGCTGCGTGATGCATCTGCATTGGCAGCGACGACGACAACATAACTCTAACAATTGATTCCGGAGCTGACTATCGCTCATCCTAATGTCTCTGCCTTGATAATATAGCCACCTACTACGCGAACACGAGATCTCCAGGCTATTTACAGTGACGATTTTGCAAACGGTTGACCATCAACGTAGCTGGAGATGAACACCTAGTTGAAGGACAAGGTAAAGACGAGGCCGCAGAAAGTAAAGCTCAGGACAGTCATCAGCTGCAAAAGACAACCGAACGGAACGGAGAATCTTGTGGACATCATGCGAATCTATGCAGTCAAACTTAGCGGTCATGAGAACGACAATCTGATGATTGTTGGTTTTCAGCCTATGTACAACAGCGCGATCAAGAACTATGCTCTGTTTCGGGATCCATTTGACCTATCGATGGGTGATGCCTATTCAAAGATCGTCGCCAGGAACCATGTCTTCGATCTCGACATCTTCATGCGCCGCGCCGATGAGCGAATCCTTCGTGGTGACGGAGAGTCGGACGACTTGAATCCGATGAGACGAGCTGCGCCGAGATCAAGTCAGAAACTGGTATATCGCGTCACCTTTGACAATGAAGCACGGTATGCGTCGCCCTGTTCATCAGCTCGAAGACCGTGCAAGTATACCAAGGGTGAGTGAGCAACGTCAAGATCTATGCAACACCTGTTCATCTGCCTCGGGAATCTCGTGCTATGGCTCACAATAGAGGGAGCTCAATCGCCGTTGCTGAATTCCTTGATCACGGCGATGCCACGATCCTATTCAGGTGACTCTGCTGAGCCTCCGTTGGAAGCATGCTCGCGGTTTCAAAGTTGGGATATCGCCAACACTCGTTTGGTCGCCGCAACTTGCGAGAAGACATTCGATCTTACCCCGACATATGTCATGGGAGTGAGCACCTGCATCCCCAACTGGACTGGTGCCAGGTCACGCAAAGCAAGGCAACAGAAGGAACAGAGAAGAAGTCCAGGCGTCTTGCACGTGAATGAACCGTGTTCCGGGAGCTTTCGAACATATGTAGCTAAGTAATCCGTGTGCGCCCTGCTGAACCTCGGAACACTATCAATGAATAGCCATCATGTTCTACGCGACCCTGGATAGACTCAGTACATGATTAGCATACGGTAAAGTGTCAGGATAGCTTTGAGATTATACAACCTTGATATTGAGCAATGGTGCTCAAGACTTAAACATAGCGCCCAAGAATAACTGCAATACATGCTGATGTGATCGCTTCGCTTATATTCGTTCGCGCTGTATGTTTTCTGCATATAGCTGCGTAAGAAAGCTATCGAAACCTTCTGGCACAGTTTGGACTTGAGAAGTGATATGACACGCAGCGTTTGGCGGTCGAGACTATCCAGGCAGGTGGGAACAGGTCGTCCTGAGTTGACAAGGCTCAGCCCCGATGTTGCGGCTCTTCTGTTACAGCCGCAGATAAAAAGGCAGAGCCTCCGGACAGGGTACAGCGACAACTCGATAACATAGCCAAATATGTGCACTGAACTGGATACTTTATCTGAAGACAAAATCGCGACTAAGTCGCAAGAGATTGTATGCGGTACGCGACGGATGTACAAGAAGAAGCTGGAGCGAAACCTCGACATAAGCACGGGCGATATCGTCGAAAGTAAGAAGATGTCTGAACTGCAGCAGAAAGTGAACAGGGGCATATGGTACTCCGAAGCTACAAAGAATATCATTAGATTTCAGTTGCACCAGCAAATTCCTGCGTATAGCTTCAGAGTAAACGATGAGCCGCTACATGTAGCACGTCGCTTTCTGTCATAGTTGAGAGCATCTCACATTACGGTCGTGGAAAACTGTACTCGCGAAATGTCCGCAGGCCTCTGCAACCTCACTTGTTTTAGTACTCAACTTCTCAAACATACAACGTAGGTTTTTCGCACGTTGAGGAAACCTGTTCCGGGGCCTTATGAACACATGTTGCTGTACTAAGAAGGGCATTACTAAGAGCGCTTTGCGCTGGACTTACTTCACCATAGGCACATTTTTTGGCGTAGAAGGATGATGAATCTTGCAAATAGACTCTTTGGAAATAAATGTGGAAAGGTGAGCGCAGGCGGGGCGAGTAAGACACGGCGAAGTAACCAGACCTAGCAATGTTTCGTGATCAGTAAACAGTCAGCCTAGAGTACCTTACAGAGTCCTAACGCGGGTAGCGTAGAATCCTAAATTCTTGGAGCTAATCAGGCGATACTGTACTACTCATTATTAGCATTTGATCGTGCATTGTAGAACTCCGGGTTGTCGCATAGTTGCGTGCAAAATCTGGTAGTCCCTCTGTACCCGGGTACCTATACATCGCGTCTTAGACGACTTGGAGCATTTATGCGCTCGATGCGAGGGACATTCAACTCTTTGAGACCTACGGATAGCATTTATGGACAGAGTCGAAGCATTAGACTCGATAACTTCCTGACTAAGCATATTAAAGTCCTTCTTATCACGTTAGGTGCCAGTCAGTGCAACCCTTCATTGGGTCCTGAAATCGACTCATACACAGCATCGATACGCAGGTCTGATCTGACATGCATCTGCCGCCAGCCTGTCAACACCTTAAGTAGACATGCATAAATTTGCTCTTTGGGGGCCGTGTTCCTCCCTCTTCAGTCCGATGCACCATGTTCGAACTAGCCGAAGCCATCTGCAGCCCTAGCTGAGCCGGCAGTGAAGTCCAGCCTTGTGGTGGTCGAACGGCAAAAGATAGTCACCGAGAGCGACATGCGGCTACGCTAGTTTAGGCTAGCTGTCAGGCGTCCAGGAATAGAAACAGCTGCATATGACGAGCTAGAGGTCAGCATCAGAGGCCGAGACGGACAGAAAGGGTTGTGTGCGTTCGGCGGGTGCCTGCGGGTTCGTATTCGGAGGGCGAGGCTGGGATGGCGGTAGACTTGGGGGATGTTGGAATTGTGGTGTTCATGGGCTGGTTGGGTGCATATATGCACCGTAATATCTCCGTTGATCAACCATGACCTTCATGCTGTCCCACAAGCTGTAATCAAAGTCGTGTCGGACATTATCAAGACGGCGAGGCTGCCAACACGGCGTGGTTACGCTAGTAAAGGACTCCACCCCGGGCCTTATTGTTGCGAGCGGCGACTTGTAGTCTCGTACAACAGACGGGCGGGATCTCGTATCTGGCAAACAATCAATGGCTTGTGTGCCGGGGTGCAATGTGCTGAGCAAGGCGATCAAATGAGAGTTGATGCAACTGGAGGTGTGGTGTAGTAGTGTAGTAATAAGCTGCAGAGCATGTGCTACCAATCCAGGTACGCGCAGGGCACTGCCACCGCCGCTTGATATCAGCAACTCCTTCCGGTGTCCTGCTGCAGTCGAGGTCGTCTAGCTCGCAGGCTGCTCGAGGTTCAGCTCCCCTGCACGTGCGGCTGGACTGATGGGGGAAGCGCAAAAGTAGACGGTGGGCTGTTACTTGAGGCAGGCGTGTCCGACGATGCGCAATGCCGTCTAACACGGGTAGACGCGCCTTTTGCAATTGAGATTGAGCACAGCACGGCGCACGGTAGGCCACTTGAGGTCATCTGTTGGTCGCGGTCGCGGTCTCTGTCGCTGTCGTTATTCTTAGCTGGCCCTCATTGCAGCGCTGTCTCCGCCCCGCCCTCTCCATCCTGCAGCTCCACGCCCGACCGACCCTGCGATGCCTTCGATATTCTCCAAGAAGTCGAATCGCTCGCACCCGTCCGCCGACACGACTCCCGGCCAGCTGTCGCCGAATCCGTCTGGTGAGTGAGGGCGTGCATCCAATCGAGGTGCGCCTGCGGCTGACCAACAAGCGCTGGCAGTAAACAACGACGGCGCGCAGCGATACCAGCCCGTAGAGAGCCAGCAGAGCGTTCCACAGGGCCAGCGTCATTCGCAGCAGCTGCCCCAGGGCGTGTCCCAGGCGCAGTACCAGCAGCCGTTCCCCACGCGCACCACCAGCGTCAACCGCCTGAGTGCGCATCTCGACCAGGCCGCCCAGAGCTACCAGCAGCAGCAGCAGCAGCAGCAGCAGCAGCAGCCAGGCCCCCCTCAGCTGTCGCCGGCGCTCGACCAGACCCGCCAGAGCGCCTACCAGCCTCAATCACCCCCGCCCGTGGTCCAGGAGCAGAAGAAGTCGTTGCGCAGCCGCATCGCCGCCGGACTGTCAGGCCACAACAAGGACGACGACGCTTCGAAACAGGCCGGCAAGAACGGAGTCGGACGCCGCCAGTCTGTCCGGAAGAGTGACCCCAGGCTTGCAGAGCAGCAGGCCCAGGAGAACCAGCGTCTCCAGGCGCAACAGCACTGGCACCAGGGCTCCAGCTCGCATCTGCTCTCCTCCACCGAGCAGGACGAGGACAACCTCGACCCGTTCCTGCAGCAGGACGACCACCCGGAAGTACCGCCCAAGGACTATCCGCAGCACTTGCAACACCCGCAACAGCAGCAGCAGTTCGTCGCCAACCCTCAGCAGCAACAGTATCGGCCCCCACTCGACAGGGTGAGCACTGAGGGGAGCTATCGCACCCAAGGCGGGGTATCGCAATACAGCCCCGACCACCACCAGGGACAAGGATTGCAGCCACAACAACAGCCAGGCCAGCAGCAGCAGCAACAACAGTACCAGAGCTACCAGCCCGCCGTGCAGACGTCTCAGAATCCCAACGAATATCAGGCCTTCAACCCCCAAAACTCGCCAAGCCCGCTACTGGTGAACGCCCAGGCGCATGGTCAAGCTTCCAACAGTGCACCACAACAGCAGCAGGTCTACTATCAGCAGCAGGAGCAGAGTCCTCAGCAAGCGCAGGGACACTCGCCGCAGGACCATCCTCAGCAGGGTGCACACTACCAGCAGCAACATTTCGCGCCGCCGTCTCAGCCTCAGCCGCACCCCACCCAGGAACTGCAACACCAAATCGGCCGAACATCAGCCCAGCAGCCTCCTGAGCTGCAGCACCCTCAGGCTATCCGTGCCCCTCTTCAGCTCGTACAGAACCAGCAGATTGACGCGCAGCAGTCACAGCAGCTTCGACCCCCCTCCTCGCACCAGCTTGGTCCTCCGTCACCTCTCCAGAATCCGCCTTACACCCCATACGACGCCCAGTCAGGACAACAGCATACGACGCACTCGTCTGATCCTTCGCTAGCGAACACGACGCCCCCACGAAAGTCGCAGGACAGCATGCCGCCGAGCGCGAACAGCGGCAGGAACACGCTGCGGAAGGTCGTCGATGGCCAACAGCCGGGACCACCGTCTCGCGAAGCTTCTCTCCTGCAACAACCCTCAGGTCAAGGTCAGCCTCTTGGACAACCGGCTGTATCGCCGGGACTAGCAATATTCGACGCTAACGTCGTTCCAACAGCTTCGCAAGGTCAGCCTTATCGCGGCGAAAAGGGACAAGCACAACAGGGAGGAGAGATGGGCCGGGCGACACCTCCGCCGCGGCCGTCAGTGGCAGACATGTCGGAGGAGGAGTTTGAGAAGATCATGAAGGAACATGAGGTGTTGCGTGAGTACATCATAAACAAGTTGATTGAAGTAAATCTGACATTCCCAGGTGAAAAATACCAAAAGGTAAAGCGATACTTTTTTGAACAACAGACACAAGTGCACCAGCTCCAGAATACTCTTGCAAACCAGCGCCTATCACTATCGCGGACATCATGGGACGACAGCGAATACGGGACCCGTTTCAACCGGCTGGACGGACTGATAGCGCAGCTGTCGTTTTCAGTCCGCAAAGACTGGAAGGCGATACCACAGTTTCTGCACCCCGTTGTGAACAAGACAGCAGTAGAGACTGGCAAACAAGAAATGACTGCGGTTGGCCGTGCCTTCATCTCAAATTGGCTGGTAGAAAATATTTTCGAAAAGTATTTCCATCCCGATCTGGAACCTGGGTTTTCGACGCAGCTGCAGATGATTGTCTCAAATATACGGAAGTTCTCGCCGCCTTCCCACAGCCCAGAGGATGAAGACTCGCTTGCGGCGAAGATCATCAATTGGCGGTTGGCGACATTAGAGGGTCTCGCAGAAACACTCAGAGCACCTCAGGCTGCGAAGTACCGCCAGGAGCTAATTGACACACTGAACGAGAAGCTCATTGCATCGCTCCAGATGCACATGAACGACCCTGCGCCGGCAGACCTCAACGGCGGCGTACCCATGATTATCGAATTAGCTATTAGCGTCGCACAGCATCTGCCATTGGAGAGCAGAGAGGTGCACATTGAGTACTTCCCGCCCGGACACGGCATCGTGCCTGAATTCATGAAGCTGGAAAGCGGCATTCCAGCTCTGACTGCACCGATATTAGAAGTCGACGAGGCGGACCGAGCCTCCGTCAGGAGCAACGCTCGATCAGATATCGACAACGCCTCCATCGCCGAGCAAGAACAGTTGGCAGCTCAGGCTGCGCCCAAAGAAGAGAAGAAGCGTGGCGTGTTTGGCTTTGGCGGAGGATCGAAGAAGCCCACGACGGCGCCTGCATCACTGGGCAAGCGCGAGTCTACGCTCGGTGCCGGTGGTAGCCAGCAAAGCCTGACGCCAAATCCACCTGGCAGCTCGCATGGGCCTAAAGACGAAGTTCCAGCTCAGCGCGTGCGCATGGCAGTTGGTTTCGCAGTGCAAATTCGCGGTAAGAGCATTTTGATGAAGGCGCCCGTGTACAGCACCTAAGCGTGTTAACGACACTTGATGAATTGGATATGAGCGATTTACGAGCGAGCGATGGTTAAACGATCCTGGTCTACAGCTTCTGGATATACCACCTGGATACAGGCTGCGGTTTAGGAAGCCTTGAAAATGTGTATACCCCTTGGGGTTTTGAGAGTGAAGCGTTTGTTGTGCATACCGATACCCTCGCTGTTTCTACGGTTAGATAATGAAATTCAATTCTTGGATGATCCTAGAAGTTCAAGTGCTATACTTGACATGTGAAATTGCGCCTGAGGCTTTCACGGTCTTCGCTCTTCTCGGAGCTGCGTGCGATGTCATTGGTCAGACCGCCCCAACTCCGCGTTGTTTACGCTCCCACAACACCACCGCTTAAGCCCCGCAACCACTTCCGAAGGAGTGCAATAAGATGGAGAATGCAGATGTGTCGCCGTTATATAAGTGTATGTATGCCTAATACAACATCGACTACTTCACTGACAAGTCCCAGCGACAGCACTTTCCGTTCCCTCGCCGACCGCATCACACATCGCCTGTCTCTCTGGCGCACGCCTCCAGATACGATGTCTAACCACATTCGAGATCATACGAAGCATATCGATACCCAACAGTCATGACATACGTAATTCTCGCCTCGCATGGTCTCCACAGTCCAGTGCGCTCAACGCACACGACAACGACGAATCAACGCCTCCGCGCCGCTCGCACGCATTGCGCTCGGATCGCATACTTATTTTCGACGATGAAACCACGCGCATATACGACCTGCGAGACGACAAGTGGAGCGCGGTAATAAGTAATGGCTCAGGCGGTATGGGAAAGAACGTACATGTCGAGTTTGGGGCGACAGCGGATGAGGTGCTTGTATGGAGCGACTTTGCGGCGTGCTTGAAAGTCTGGTGCTTGAGGACTGGACGCGCGGTCGAGATACGAGATCCAAAGTTCCCAGGGAAAGAGAACAGAGGCTGGGCATATCGACCGTCTGGGTCCTCAAAACATGGCAGAGGGCAGGTCATGGCGCTGCTATGTCGCACCTCTGGAGTTGATGTCCTTCTCCTTCTCTCTGCACAGACATACACCATCCTCTCGCGCGTCGAGCTCCCCACACTCGACGCAGCCAACCTCAAATGGAGCCGCGATGGCCGTTGGCTCGCAGTCTGGGACGCCGCATCCACCGGCTACCATCTGCATATCTACACCGCAGACGGTAACCTCTACCGCACCATAACCCGCGAACCCTCCGACGACCTCGACGCCTGGGGCATAGAAGGCCTCGGTATCAGATCCGTGGAATGGCTCCCCGGCAACGAGAAACTCGCCGTCGGCGGCTGGGACCGACGCGTCCGCATCCTGTCCACCCGCACTTTTGCGCCCGTAGTGTTTCTCGACCACACGCCGGTAATACACGTCCCCGACGCCCCCGTGTACACCGAACATATCGACGGTCAGGGAAATAGAAGCTACATGCCCACCCCACAACCCGCCACGCCGCCCAAACCCCCTCTCGAGAAGAACGAATCGGCGTTGATGAAGCAAGGCATCAGCTTGTTGATGTTCAACGCCGACGCTACGCTGTGCGCAACGAGAGATGATGCATCGCCCAGCACGGTGTGGATATGGGACTTGCGCAGTTTAAAACCACGGATGATTGTCATTCAATATTCCCCGATTAAAGCGCTGCTGTGGCATCCGAGTGATCCGGAGCGCTTGCTCATTCAAACAATCCACGACGCGCCAGCGGTATACATGTATACCTCCTCCTCCTCTTCTTCTTCTTCTTCTTCATCGAATCAGCCGCCAGCAATTCTCGACTTTGAAGCACATATCGCTAAACCTGCGACTTCGGTGCCTGCACGCTGGCACGTCTCGTGGCTCCCTTCCCCATCCCCCTCCTCATCAAAAGAAGATAAGAAACCACTCTTCCTCCTCGCACACCAACACGCCTACATCCTCGTCTGGCCCGCCGGCAAGGACAAGATTTTGCGCTTCGAGCGAGAACAGGGCGAGGAGAGCGACGATAGCTTGTTCGAGATATTGACGGGCAGGAGGGAGGCGCCGCGTTTGAGCGGAGGGGTGGAGTTGGATAGGGACAGGGAGGAGGAGCAGGGGTTGGATGATACGTTTCGCGGGAAGGGTGGGAGAAGAGAAGTAGGTGGGGAGGAGGGAGGGGGGTTGGGCGAAAGCGGCATGAGTGAGATGTTTTGATGCTGATGATATACCCGGAGGAGTTTATTAGTTTAAGGAAATGGGTATATTCTCTTCCGCTGTTATTGCGATACGGCAATGAGAATTCTTTTGCAACCCCTAGACTTCGCCTGCCTCCCCTGGAATAGTGAGAATACACAGCAGCAGGTAGTACAACCTGCAGGTATGCGCAGAGTTATTCGCGTTGCGTCTGCGTTTGACAATGACGTGTAGGCCTCCGACCCCCCCATCCTCCGCTCATCCGCAACTGCATCATCCCTCCCACGTCGAATACCAAACACCATCGAAGAAGGGGAAAAGCTAGTAAGATGTGTTTGCGGATTTTGCCGACGCATGAGACTTTTTTTTCGCGCTTCTAAAGGGTCAACTTTTCAGCGGAAGCACGCTTTTGTGTTTTGGCGGAAGATTGACATGGGTGCTGTGAAGGAAGTTGCTGGGGCGCAAGAGATGCCAAGGCGAAAGTGACGGACGCAGAACGCGTTGAAGATGATCAAGATATGGTATATTGCGCCTGGAAGGCTGGGTAGAGTGTCTTGAAAGGCTGCAGGCTATTGAGGAGATTCAAAGGGTAATAAAGTATTACTTATGCTTCGTGATTTCATTCGATTTGGTCGTTCTTCTAATGGCGTCCTGTCTATGTCTTTCTTCCTGAACCTTTTAAAGGTGAGGGTGAGCTCTTGCAGACCTACGTGCGACCGGCAATCAGTTGCATCCCAAACCGCATTCGTCTACACTCTTGGGCTGGGTCTATGGCTGGATGCCCACTCAGTGCGTGTCCTCAACAGCAATAGCAAATTGCTGCAGGACACATACATCTCCAGTTCCACATGTTCCATCTATTCTGCCTAGCACCTTGTCTGCCGGCGTCTTCCAGTCCTCCAGTCTTCCAGTCTTCCAGTCTTCCTTCGCTCCATCGATGCTGCTCAGTCCGAGCGGTCCGTCTTCATTTGCTGCATGAACGCATTCGATCCGCGCAGTCCGGTCCGTTGGCCGTAATCATCTCGATGCTCACGGCATCACATCAAACACGTGTCTATACGACCTCATCCGTAAGTTGTGTTGCTGTTTCCACTATCATGTGTTAGCTCCAGCATACTCACTCCCTTCACTTCCCAACTCACCTAGGACTAATCGGTGCATGCCCCAATCCATCCCCCTTCGGCTGAAAATACGCTGCCCCTCCTGTCCTCCTACTCAACTCATGCCAATGCCGCTCCCGTACCTCCCGCATATACGCATCTTGCTCGGGCCGCCTACTGGCCCACTTCGTCTCGTCCGACGGCTCGTAGTAGAAGCGGAATAGGGCGTAGCCGCAGCAAATCGCGAAGCCGCCGCCCAGCATGACGAGCAGGATGATGGCCCAGGGCGGGATTACGAAGCCCATGTTGTCGCGCTTGAGGAGCGAAGTGGTGGCATGGTGGGGGATGTACATTTTTGCGAGATGGGGATGGTAAGTGAGGTTGTTTGTGGGTGGTACAGAAGTTTTGAGAAGTAGTTGGTTGCACTCGGGCTGATATATGCAAGTGCGCAGGCCCAAGAAATGCGCAGCAAGTTCGTAAGCACTTCCAAGGCTGTCAGCGGGAGTGAGCGGATGAGGAATGGTAGTGTTGGACGGGATGTGACAGCGATGAACCTTGACGAAGAAAACACAAGGTGAAAGTAAAAGTGAGCAAGTCAATTATTAACATTCGCTGTCCGCAGCAAACCGAACAGCAAGCAACGCCGTATTTCTGTTTGCTGCCTTGCTTCCATCAAGGAGCTTTTCTACGCAGTTCCCGATCCGGTCGGACGTTTCGAGCGGCATCTACCCAGTCGCAGACAGGTCCCTCTGATCGCTGCTCACCTATTGGCCGGATCCAGCCTTCACGTGTAGTTTGCCGCAAATAACAGCCTGCGCGCTGCCTGTTTGGGATCCAGGAACGCGTCAGTCTGCAACTCTGGTGCTCTTGGGCGTGATACCCGCTACGATCCGGCGTGGCTGAGTCCGTCAACAAACTCGGGACCAAGCTTATCCCGTTCCAGCGGAACTGGCGGACTGTGGAGGCGCAGTGTGTTCATAGGCTGAAGCATTCATCTTAGTCTCAGGAGCCGGCTTGGTTGTACAGTCCGAGGTCTTGGGGACTGGTGAAGGAAATGCGTTTCGATGTGGTTGCGGTGCTGACGCGTCATCCTAACGCCAAGAGGAATGCGCCTTGCAACAAGGAGCGCGATGATCAACCCTGTGCCCGGAGCGAATCGACGATAATCTTATAATTGTACCTTGCCCAGATAAAAATTTGGAGGTGATGGCAATGTCATCATCCGATCAGCCGGGAGGGTCCGTGAACACATATGATCCCAGCCTATCCGGACTTCCACACGGACAAATCTTGACGAGATACATCAGCGCCAAGTACTACCTTTTTACAACGTCATTGCTGGGTTTCAAGGTTAAGATGGGTCGTCTGGTGCTTCATGCTGGGACAATACTATAGGATACAAGCAACATGATGGATCCTCGCAGCTAATGATACAGCAACAGCACATCAGCATAGCGAACAAGCTCACGTCTAACACCTCCGTGTATATGTTACGGGAAAGTATTAATCTTGAACAGTTCCTCTACTGAGAACATGCAGGCCCAAAGAGGCATGGGCAAATCGAATCACGGATAGGATCAAGCCCAGGAACAAGTGCTACCGACGACCTGGTCCTATACCTTGCGATATCATAAAGACACTGCCGGGATCCAACACGATATCAGATAGCCCATGTGCTTATCCAGGGAACATATGATGCAGAGCCTGTGCCCCGTTCTGCAACAGGCTGTGCTGTATACCTTCTTGGGATGGTCCTTTTTATTGTCTCAAGTAAGTCAGTGGTACCGAAACTTTGAAGATACTGGATGCGAAATCAATCCACACCGAGAATTGAGTATCGGATGTACTCTACCATCGCACAATCCACATATCATGTGTCTCGGGTCTCTGTCATTAACATCTAATGTTGCTTTCGCGGCGGAGCAGATCCAGCGAGCTGGTGTAGCGTCACTAACAGTATAGAATATCACTCGCATCGTTCTCAGACAAGTTGCACCAAATAGGAACGAACCGCCTTTTGCAAGAGACGGAAACGCAACAGTGGGAAGATGATCCAACACGTTCAACGCAAAACATCATACTGGATGGCCAGGCCAATTTGAAAAACACTATGTTTAAATATCTACATCGGAACAGAAGTCATCCCTATATACAACTAAATTCCACCATCTCGACGCCCAGCGCCCCATCCCATCCTACCACCGAATCCTATCACTCGCTCCATCTAAGCAAAGTCCCTCGCATGCTCGCGCTCATCCCTCTTCTTCAAACTGGCCACCGCCGGTCCGGGAACAGGATAGCTAGTAAAGCTCCTGAAAACGTTGAACAAAATACCGGGGTCGGTAGCAGTGTACAAGCTAGTACCAACGACACCACCAGTCGGCTTGACAGTTCCACTGCCAGACACCACAATGTTGATGCACTGGGGATACGCCTGTGCGCCGTTCTGCTGACCCGCGGCGTGCAGCGCGAGGATCTCGTGGCGCAGCACGTAGTTGCCGGGTGCGAGGTTGGGGATCGTAAGGTCCCAGCTGAAGTTGTTCTTGATCAGGTCGTCCGTCGCCCAGGTGCCCGGGTTGGAGCCGGATTTCCACGCCGACGAGGCGATCTTGGTCCACTGGAGGGTGGCTGGGTTGGCGGTGCTGAAGTCACCGGACACGGGCGCGATGTATTCTTGCACGGGGCCGACGTGGCTGATGGGCCAGGTGTCCTGCGGAGTGGTGTTAGTTGGATGGGTGGGAGAGGAATGGGAGAAGGAGGACGAACCCATTTGAAGGTCACTTTGCTTCCGGGCTTGACGGGCACCGAGGCGCCGTTGCTCTTGCCCTGCTTGTGGCACACGACATCGACCTTGCCGAAGCTATCGGGGCTCACAAAGCCATTGTCGAGGTTGTCCGCCTGCCATCCGACAGTGGCGGGGATGGGGTTCTGGTACTTGAGAGCGGCGTTCCAGCCCTGGTACTCTGTGCCATCAGCGATGACTTTGTCGACGTGGCCGTGGGCAGCGACGAGCGCTGGGAGAGCGATAGCAGCAATGAAGGACTTCATGATTGGAAGAAGAGAGTGAGGGAGTGGGATTGGTGAGTTGCTGCTTTGCTTGCTGCTTGTTCTGATATCCTGTCGAGCTGATATTCACAGACGGGTTTGACGTCGCTCTATATACTTCCTCCTCCACTCCACCAGCCGTCGACCATTAAACTCTAACCTCCTGCACCCCACTTTTCTTCATCTATTGATTAATCTATGTCGTTTGCTCGACCTGGTATTTTCTCGCTGCACGCTACTGGCCTGCATACTTGCTTTGTTGCCTGTCCTCTAGCCAAGAGAGGTGTTGCAGCGTCACCCGCACGTCCACATGGCGCTGCCATTGGTCCGCTTTAGTGGCGATTTAATCTACACAGATTAGTGCTGCGGCAGTGAAACGGTAGTCGACCCGGCTACTCATATCGGACCTTTTAGTGCCCAGGATGCAACTCGGTACTCGGCGCAATGAACACATGCTTGGGAGCGAGTCTCGATGGCTTGAGTGTGTGGCGCGGAGACGAGGTGAACGGCTCCACACCACGTGCTGTCTATTCCACGGCAGCTGTGCCGATCCGACCAACATTGCTCAGAAAGACCGGTGGTTGAGGTTCGCGCGAAACCTTCTGGTGTGCGCTAGATCCTCACCACCACTCTTCTTCCAACAACCAACTCTACATGCAGTCTGACCTGCAACAGCTTATTCCCAGCATCCCACGTTCTGCATCGACGCTTCGGCTCCAGATTTGAGCTGCCAGTGTCGTCATCATGTCACACAGTCTCGTGGCCGGGTCAATCAAAATATTAATTGCACCCACGGACCGCGGTACCGAATTTTTGCGCCTCGAACACCAAAAACGAGGCTGAACGCTGGGGATGTGTGTTTCCGCCCGACTTGGAATGTCTTGGTTCAAGGCCGTGCACGTCGAGATTTACAAAATAGGTGATATGGGGATTCAAAGTGGATTAGACAGGTGGTCAAGGCGTGAGGCGTGGTGGTGCGACGAGAGGTTGTGCGTTGACAGAAAGGGGACCGGGGTGTAACATCAAATGGCCTGAGGCTACACCGAGAGTTCTTCCGTTGTATCTGACAAGCTGTAGTACTGCAGGTTGTTGGGAAGCATCCATCCGCAGCTCATCACGCAGCCTGGAGCTATACACAAAGCAATGTTCTTGCGAGCGTCAATGGACAAGCCCGTGTATAGCTCCGGGCTCTTCGATACCCCTGGGTACATTCCGTCGTGACTGATGAGCTACAGTATGTTGATTTTGACGATTGCGAGAATCGATCGAAGTAGTCTTTCATGAGCATCGAGATCGCGTGTAGTTCCGCGTGTCCGCAGGGCCGTGTATCCTACACTATCCAAGAACAACGATCACGTACTACAGGTTCTCAGACAGCCCATCCGGCAGCCTGAAGCTATACACATCCCTCTTCCGCCCCATTCGAAA
>NW_001884551.1:178662-184652 GCF_000146915.1 Parastagonospora nodorum SN15
TGCTAAACCCAGCCCAACCCAACGCCCCGTTCTGTGGCACTCTATGCGGCTCTACTCCAAATCCACCCGCAGCCACGTGGGACTTGGTACCAACACCCAACACCAAAAGCAAGACAAACACCATCCTCCGCCGACAAACCTCCCGCCCTTCTCCTCAATTCTAGGAGCTGAATAGGTATCCCGTCTACATTCACAAACTTCTATACAAACAAGTCAGCAGTATTTCACAGCTGCGTATCCCTCCACGCCCCCGTGAAAACTTCCAGTCGTGCTCCCGAAGACAATTAGATCATACCGAGTAGTTGCCACGGATTGTTTTTTTCCGAGCAACGAAAAGGTGTTTCCAACAATAAAAGTAAATACCAAAAGCAAGCACGTTCGGCTTCCGCGCTGCACGGCATCACAAAAGCCCGTCTGTGGCGTGTTACGGGCTGTATGCGGGTGGCGCCGTGGTAGGTGTGGTCTGAGCACACAGTCGGGTTAGTCTAGAACCCTAGAGTACCACCGAGGATTGTGGCGCCGAAAAGGGTACCTGTAACATGCATGACTCCTGTCCCCGAGTTGGATTTATATTCGAAAAGGAAGCCCACGTGAGGCCAGGAGTGGATAATTGGTATGCAGGAGTAAAGCTCATCAAGTTTCATATTGGCGTGGGTTGTACCGTGACTGTTGAGGATGAGAAAAAACGCCAATACCCATGCCACATGCTACCCTACCCCTATCTTATCCACTTTTGCGCCGAAGGAGAAATAAAACATGTCTAAAGATATCGTACGACGTGGACGAGGAAGAAGAAGTGAATCCAGAAACTAGTCTACAGGTACGAGCTATCGCCTCGTCGCCTCAATAGCCTTGTCCAGCCCGACAATACGCAGACTCTTGCCTCGGCCGAGTTTGCCTCGCATCAGGCCAGCAGCGGGGATGAGCGCGTCGTCCCAGTGTCTGAAAACAGCCTTCATGTCGCGGGGCACGCCCTCCATGACTACGGTAGTGACGGGCATAAACGGCCGGTCTTCCTCCGAGACGGCGAGGATGCCGTATTCCTGCGCGAAGAGGAGGGCGGTGGAGAACGCTTGGCTTTGCGTGCGAGATAAAGCGCCGATGATGCTGGAGATGGCGTTAGCTACAGTGTTTCATTTGAGGGCTATATGGGGTCGACTTACATGTACATCTCGAAGAAAGCATCCAGGACATAGATGCTTTCTGGCTCCAGATCCCTTTGGCAGAATGGCATGATTTCCTTGACGCTCATTGTGGCGACTCCCGGTGTTACTGGCGTCTGTGGCCTCTGTTCAGTGTTTGTTCCGCTCCAGCTGGGCCGGCGAAGCGTCGCGAAGAAGGAGCTGCTCACCTGGAGTGCCTGTCCCCACCCGGACGATGCTGAGTTTGGCTCGATCTTGTACAGTCGCGCGCGATACTTCTCGGACGTGGCTTTGTAGCGCCAGTGATCAGCTGAGCGTGGAATGGCTGGGCCCTTGCCTTTGTTTGGGAGGACTGGTGGCGGGAAGGCTTCGATGAAGTCTTGTGGTTCATTGCCCTCGTCGATCTCGGTAATGTCACCCGTGGGATTGAGATCCATACTCATCAAGCGGGCTCCTGCTAGCTCTTCGGGACAGCAGCCGCGACCTTTCCAGACATAGAATTTGCCGTTTGGTGCGGAGATAAGGTAGGGGAACGCCGAGCACAAGCTCTTGAGGGACAGATCGACCTCGTCAAAGGCAAGGTGGCCAATGTGTCGGCGGCCACAAAGCATAAACTCTCTGGCAGCTGGCTTCGCTCCACGTCTGGTGATGACAATACCGCCCAATGCTTCGAAGAAGTTGGGAGGCTCGTGCCCTTGGCGAACAGTAACGAGCCTGCCTTGGTTCTGTTTGGCATGGTTCTTCGCAAAAAGTTGCACATCCTCGATGATGGGTTCTGCAACGCCATTGCCTGCCCAGAGGTACACATCTGTGTGCTTAGCGCCCTTGGAATCACTGAAGATGTGAGTGCAAAGATACAGTGAATCCTGGAAGAGGATGTGCTCCTCTTGCTCCGGAATAGGAGTAAGCTTGCCATCGCCTGTCACTTCATGGATCTGCTTACGCAGCGTCCGGATTTTGCCAGAGGGTCCGAAGTCAATCGGGGGTGTCTTGAGGATCCGTACGGTGTCGATGGCCTCGGGAAGTCGGCCTTCTGTGATGGGCGCATCGTCAAAGAATTCTGCAAACAAGCCATCGTGCTTTGCGGGCGGAGTAGTGCCTTTGAATGGCTCGGACTGAGGTCTGCCTCCACTCAACGGAGGCGAGGTAGGATAGTCGTTCGATGGAGTCTGCGGGGTAGACTCCCGTGATCTTGCTGGCAGATAGCTTCCCAGTGTGCTCAGGCTGAATCCTAGACCAGTGGGTTTGGGCTTTGCAGGCGTAGGCTTTGAAGCTACAGGAGACATGGGGTTGGATTTAGGAGAAGCAATTGACGCTGGCTTAGAGGCGGAAGAAGCCTCGGGTGATCGAACAAGTCCGGCATCCTGCATTGCTGCCTGTTCATCGGCTTTCGTTGGTAGCTTGATTGGAGTCTTCGTCCGCGATGCCAATGGCGAGGAGGATGCTGACTGTCTGCCCCACAAAGCTGTCGCACTCTTGACAGAGGCGAAGGACGACCTCTCTGGTGATGTTTCATTTTTCACTGGGGTGACTTCAACGTTGGGGGGATCGATCTCTCGTAGTGCCTCCGGCTTGGGACTCTGCACCGCTGGCTTGCTTGCATTTGATGGAGTGCTCGGGAATGTCCGCGAAAATCTCGATTGGAATGGAGCTGGCGAAGACGCTGCCGAACCTGGTTTTGGTGACTGCGTTGGTGGGGGTGCAGTAGACTTTTGAGGTGTAGCATGAGAACCGGATACTCTTCTCTCCGAATCCAGCGATGCGGGCTTTTTGGGTACACCTGGTGACGCAATCCGTGGCGAGGAGATGGAATCCGGGCGAGGAGACTTCATTGTGGCATCCTGAGATCCAGACACTCTGTCCATTTCCAAAGAGGCTGGCTTCTTGGAAGGCTCCGGCGTGGATTTGCCATATTGTCCCGACGAAATTCGAGCGGACTTTGCCGGCGTGGCCGGCTTTCCGGTGATAGATTGTCTACTGGGCGTCTTCGTCAACGGTAGCTCCTCTGAAGGTCCGTTAGTCTTGGAAAGTACGGAGCTAGGAAGAACATGCTCAGGCTTCACCAAAGGAACAACAGCAACATCTGGAGTCACCTTCTGTGGGGTCATCTTCTCGGGCTCGGAATTGGCCTGCTTGGCAGCTGGCCGCCGCTTCGGTCCCTTCGCCCGGCCTTTGGTCATGTGTTGTAGCTCCGGAGCTGGTCCGGGTTTTCTCTCCTCCTGGACAGGCCTGGACGGTGACTCAGTCCCATCAGCACTTGATGTAGACTTGTTAGTCGTCAGTGAAGGCGGTCCACGAGCAAGCATACCAGCCAGCGCTGGGTTGAAACGATCAGCTAGTTTGCTAGCCTTGGCTGGTTCCTTGGGTGTGAACAGAGTAGGCTGTACAGGTTTATCATCGATGGCAGGCTTTATCACACGAAGGCTCTTTTTCCTCGCGAGGGCCTCCGGTGTAGCTTGCTTCGGCTTCTCTAGAGGGGCAGGCTTTGACACACTGTCCGCGCGACCCAGAGTTCCCCTCCTGGCGATGGCTTCGGGCGGTGGGGCGGCTTCAGCTGGCGCGTCTGCTTTCTTGAGAACCGAGCCCTCCTCCTGTGCTTTCAATTGCATTGTTGACTTCTTTTTGATCAAGCTCTCTCTGAATTCATCGCGGCGCACAGTAGGTTTTGGGCCACCGGTCTGGTTGAGAGCATTCTTGCCGGTAAGTATGTTGGTTTTGAGCACATCGGGTGCGACGTAGTTCTTGGTCTCTGCCTTCCTCAACTTGCCGAACACGTTTTGGAACTCCGTCACTTCGCCCTTCTTGGATCCATCGTCGATCGGCTGTCGGGGCTTCAAACCAGCTCGGAAATCCTTCTTGGGAGGGGTGCCCGGCCTTGATTTTGGCAATGGCTGTGGAGGTCCGGATGCTTTGAGAGGTTTGACCTCAGCGGACTCAATTGCAGCTTTCACCGGCGCCTCTTCGACTCTAGAGGAATCTCTGGTGGAAGCTACAGACTCTTCTTTTGCCGGCGCCTCCACTTCTGCGGAATTCGCCTCTTCCGTCTTTCTGAAAATTGGCCTTGGTGAAGGCTCCGATAGCTTTTCGACATCTACAGTTGGCTCTTTCTTTGGAGTGTCGAACTTGAGAGGGCTCGAAGGCCGCCCAATCTTGTCCAATTCAGATGATGACTCCTTTTTGGGGATCTCGAACTTGCGAAGGCTTGCAGGCTTCAGCTGAACGTCCTTGATGGGCGATGTCCGACCAGAGCCAAACGGCTCGGCAGAGTTGGTTCTGCCGAGATCGACGCTGCTGCGCTGCTGCTTGATGCGGTTGATTTCGGCCATCCATGCAGGTTGTGCTGGAGGTGGCTGCTTGAGTTTAGGCGACTCGGGCTTGTTCAGCGCGCTCTCGAGCCAGCTCGACTTGGTAGGACTCCATCGCTTTGAAGGACTGGGAGGAGATGTTTCGTCGTGAGACTGATCTTTGTCGTGGAACGATGAGGCGACCGACTTGCTCCTGTTATGACGAGGGAGTGCAGGCTTGACGAATTCTTCCCTGGGCGCTCGCTCGGTCTCTGTGCTCTTTGTAACTGTGGCGTTGCTATGGCTCGAGGACGGACGAGAAGAGGGTTCGGTCGAGTTTTCTCTGCTCATTGTAGAAGTGTCTTTCGGTTCTTGGTAGGGTACCATAGCCCGACATGGCACTGCCACGGTTGCTTAGGGTGGAGCCCTGGCGGGTGAGGGTGGGTGGTGTTTGCGTGCTCCATCTCTTGGAGACGCTGTCGCTGCGCTTCAGCATGGCGCTCTGGACGAACCCTCCCATGCCTTTGGTGGGCGATGCGGACCGCTCACGCTCGGGCGATATTCTCCCTTGCGTGGGGGACATGGCGAGCGCACGCGACTCTCTGTCTCCCGCGTCTCCCGCAGAGCCCTGCTCAGAGGGCGGGGCAAACTTTTGCGAGTCGAGCATCGGGAGCGGCGACCGTGTCTTTGCGGCGGGGTCTGCGTCTCCCAAGGATATCGATGTGCTCGTCGAGAAGCGGTTGTTCAGCATAGCGCTCCCCCGCACAGAGCCACCACGCGACCCAGGCGAGCTGGAGCGCATGCTCTCTGGGGGCGGGCTGTGGATCTCAGGCTCGACGGTCGACTCGCGCGACATGCCGGGCAGCTGTCGCCGTCCCGATATCGAGCCGGTGTCGGAGGCAGCCTCGTCCTGACTGCGCCTGTACGCCGCCGAGCCAACGCCTCTGTCTGGTGTCTGTTTGAACCACGAGGGGTCCTTGGCGCCCAACGAGGCAGCTATGGATGTCCGCGAGGTGCTGGGCTCTGGCGATGAGGGCTCAGATGTTTTGGTAGGGGAGGTGTTGCCCGACCGCTCTGGCGACCGCGAAGCCATTGACAGCGGGCGCCGCAAGCTGCCGGACTGCGGCCGCTGTTTCCACGAGAGGGTGCCGGAGCGTCCCAATGCTGCGGCGCTGGCCACAGGCTTCTTGGGCTCCGTGTCTTCGAGCGTCATGGGTGCGGGCTCGCTGGTCAGGCGCTGCAGCGACTCTTCGTGGGCGTTGTCTTGGCGGGGCGGGCTCATGACGGGCGTGGGCGTGCTGTGGGCTTTTTCCTGTACGTCTCGAGGGGCGCCCGCGTTGGAACGAAGCGATTGCGGTGTGGTGGGCTTGTCGGGCGAAATGGAGCGGGCTCGTTCTAGTAGTAATTCCATCAGCGTCTGTCCGGGCTGCCTCTGCCGAGCATCACCAAGCACGTCAACACACCTGCTCTGCGCGCTAATCGCTCGCTGCGGCCTTGAATCAGGTCCTCTTCCAGCTTCTTCACGCGTTCGGCGTCTTGCTGGTCACGCTCTGCGCCAAGCTCG